>NW_009646421.1:1241942-1251322 GCF_000708025.1 Charadrius vociferus
AGCGGCCGGCAGGTGTCGGGGTTGAGTTACCGCCGCCTCCCTCCGTCCTCGTCGTGCGTTGCAATAAACGATTTTTCAGCAGCGAAGGCGCGTTTTTTGGTTGTTGGTTTGTTTTTTTGTTTTTTTTGTTTTTTTTTTTTTTTTCAGCCTTAAAAATCTGTTTCTCTGAATTTCGTCGTGTTAACGTGAACGGGATAAATAACCCTGTTTCACAGAAGCGATGCTTGTGCGGGAGCAGCGTCCTCGGGAATCGGGAGGAGCTGTTGGTAACGATGTTTTTCTCGATGGAAGTTTATTCACAGTAGAAGTTTACTCTCCGGAGCGCAGCTACACCGAATGCGGTGTCAGATGGCAAGGCCTTGCCAAGGGGAAGAAAGTCAAGTCCTGGTTTCCTTGAAAAAAAGACAATGGAGTTCAGTGTTGACAACACAAATAAAATGGGTAGAATATGAGGAATTTGTGTGATTTGAGGTTTTGATCTCTCCCATGAGGTGTTAATGTTCTGAACTATTGATTTGGGTTTTACTCCTAAGTAGCTTGTTTCACTAAGAGCAGTATTCAGTCTGAAGACCACTTGATAGCCAGTAAAGTCCAGAACGGCTTTGGTCAAGAATAGTTTGTATCTGCAGGTACTGGTAGTCAAACATAACTGTATCTGCACCTGACCAAACCAACGGCAGTTAGTTTAGTGGGGTGTGGGTTGGGGAAAGAAGCAGTGGTGCTCCACTGTCATTTACAAAGATGTGGACTGTGCTGGCATATGATATTCATGAAATGTCAGTAAGGTTGGGGGTGGAAGGAAGGGGGGCTTTCCACTGACCTTATATGTGGGTTTCTGTGGAGGTTGATGGAAGTAGCTAATAGCATTAAGGTTGCTTTTTCCGACACCAAATCTGGCTAGTTTGGATTAATGTATGATGGCGATTATTTCACCTTCGTATAGATTGATTCTGCAGAGTCCTGGTTTGGGGTTTCCTATGTAAATTTAATTTCTGTTCAGCTTTTAACTTGGAAGTCTAGCTCTAAATGTCTTCTGGGCAGAAATCATCTTTAGGGGCTTGCCTGACCTTTACAAGTCAGCTGTGTATCTCTGACTAGAGGAGTGCCTGCCTCTCTGAGCCCACAGACCCCAACAGGATCTTTGGGAGGGAAGGGAGGGAGGAGGGAAGCATCAAAGGAAGGAAAGGCAGAAAAAGCTCCAAAGCTGCCAGGGCTGTGTTACGTTTAGCTGAGGCTGTGGTGCGAGTGTATTGGAGCAGAGTGCTCTCAGGTATCGTACTGTCAAGGCATCCTTAACTATTGTTGTGGATTAATAACTCTGAAATTATAAGACTATAGAATCATTAATCATAGAATCCCATGATGCTTGGGAGAAGACTAGTAAGTGGTCTATACCTGTACTTACACTTTATATCTTTCTTGTTCAAGTTCCCAGTTGTAAACAGGGAGGCTTTTCTCTCTTAGTGTGACTGTAAAAGTTAATTCCACATATAGGGAGCTCTCCGGGGTCAGAGTTGGTGTGGATAATGTTGAGCCTTCCTGGAGTGAGACTGGGGACTCTCAGATTCTACGAGCATTGTGCACTGCTGATTCCTATTTTTGCCTGCAGTGGGAAGTTTGTCTGTATGGGAAGTTTAAAAATATGCATGACCTCGTTGGTTTTCCTCAAACATTATGTTGAGGATAGGTTCTTTTTTTGGTTTTTGTTTTGTTTTGGGGTTGTTTTTTTTGAAAGCTGCATTGCTATTTTAGGCTCCTATTTCTAGCGCTGATAACAGTGGCAGTTTCATCTAGCTACAAAATTAAGTTGGTGCAGAAATAAATAAAACCAGAAAAAAGTTGGTTTTGTGCATTTAAAGGAGTGTTGGTAAGAAAAACGGATAATCTATCTTTCATACTTGTTGTATGGAGATGTATAAGTGTTTTATAGGCAGCTGAGCTGTTCTACAATAGGGGCCTTGAAGAAAAAAGCAGCCACCTAACTGGTGAATGAAGGGAGTCTCAAGCCAGCACGAGTAACCACTTGCTTTAAAAACCAAAATGTGCTACGTGAAATACCTTTTAATTCTAGTGAAAACTTTTTTTTTAATGCACAAACAGCAATATGAGACTGAAAGTTATCTAATTTTCTCTTAATTCAGGTTAGCAAGAAAGTAATTGAGACAAATGATAGAATTAAACCAATAATGTTCCAGTTTCTTCAGATACCTTTTGCTGTGCAATTGAACAAAGGTTCAGGTCTTTAAAAATCGTAATCCAACTATTTTTCTTGAGAGCAATGGGAGTTGCTACACTTTGAGCACTCTTTTTGGAGCTGTTGAACTAAATACAAAATATCAGAACCTAAAATGGTTTTAGGGTTAGTCTGTGCTGTTTAGGATAATATATAACGATTTTTTATTGTGGTTTTCTTTTTTCCCCTGTTACCTTTGGCTTAAAAGGTGCCAGACTGATCTTTTTTTTTTGTGTGTGTTGTGGATCTCAGCTTTCTTTACAGTGTGTTATGCTAGAAGACACAATTTCTCTCCGTTCTCTGCAGAGACAGCTGTAGCGCAGATGAATTATGTGTGCTTGATATCCATTGCCCTCATCCTCTATCCTATCTCCTTGCACAACCCTCATACTTGGAACATGATTGCCAACTGTGTCTTCTGATGGGGGGGACGACACACCTGAAGGGTTTACTGTGTGCCAGTCTACTAAACCAAAGGGAGAAGTACCAGAAAGGACAGAGAAAATGATACGAGGAGACGGGGGAAGTGGGGAAAGAGAAGTGGATGGGCTTAGAAGCCAAGAGAATGAAACGCAAGAAGAGAAAAGGTGCTACTGAGCTCCTTTACTGTAAGGGCCTCGGCTTGAGTAACCTTGTGAAGCCAGTGCCGAATGGCTTTTAGCTACCAGAATTCTCTTAGTCCACTGAATTGATTTTTTTGTTTGTTTGTTTGTTTGATGAGCTTTTCTTTTAGAGTTTGGCTTATGGTGCTCACTGGAAAAACTGCGTTATGAGAGGGGAGGATATTCATAAAGGTTAACCTTAGTGCAGAAGGTTCATTGTGTTGGGCTGCTTTTGTGGAGAGAAAGGCAGGGACAGTGGCCCTCAGGCTAGGTACTATCTTCTGGACACCTGACCTTGCCTATGCTAAAGTGAGCTTTGGGAAACACCTCTTGATATCAAATATGCAAATTACTTTCAGTAAGCTTGCAAGCAGATATTTTTTTTTCTTTTTAACCACGTGCTTATCTTGAAGGGTTCCTTCGAATGGACCAGACAGTGTCACAGGTGACATCCGTGGCTTAACCATATTTTTTTGAATAAAATAATTGGATAATGCTATATCTGTGTCAGTACCTCTTTGGTCCTATGCACAAATGATTCAGTCACTTCTCAAGTAACCTTAAAGTAACAGGCTTAATATTAATTGTACTTGCTGTTGTGTATCTCTTAATGTGTTAGCTTTGATTATAATTTAGTTTTGTTTCTCTTTTCTGCTGTCCTTTCTGCCTGCCTGCTTATCTTCTTTGGAATGTGGTTCTTCAACTGTTCTGATAAACTTCTGACACAGGTAAATATCACTGTTTGTATCTGTATTTACTGAGCATGCCCTCTACTCAGCAGTGTGCAATAAATCCTGAATCAGATGTGCCACATACTTAGCTGTAGACTGGGAAAGTGAAATCCTACTGCCGTGATGGGTATCACTAGAAAAGATGATTAGCCGGGACAATGGCCTGAATATTTTCTTCCTTATCTGCTTTTCTTATTCCTTCCCCCAGTTCAAAAACAACAACAACAAAACATCTAGATCGACAATAACAAAAAAATTTCGTGTTTGCTTTTTGGTGGTAGCACTTCCTGTCTGGTATTTCCTGAAGGACCTTATGCTAATAGCAGAGTTGGCATGTGTGCCTGTGTAAGGAAGGGGAAAGCAGCCTAGAATGAAAAATATTTATATATTCTCACTGTTCCCCTTCTGCCAGTCACTCATTTCTGCCCTCACTTTTATATTGCTGACATGGTGTAGCAGGTAGTAATTTTTGGTTTTCCATCAGATCCAGTGCAAATGAGAAGGCAAGAACATGCGGGCAGGATGAAGTAGGAGAACCTTTCATGGCTATTAGTTGGAGCCCATTGTGATACGCAATAGTGGAGTATGTGTAATGGAGTGACAGGAAAAGAACGTTATTTAACTTGTCTTGTTAGCTACATTCGTGCCTTTTATTAAAACATGGGAAGTTCAGCCTTTGTCAATGGAAAGCCTGTTGCCATGAATGCCTGAGAAGATTACTTACATCTTTGGACTTGGATCAGTATGTATGTACCAATAGGGATCACCACAAATGTTTAATGAGATATTGAACTGTTCACTGAAGGAGAAAGTAATAAACTAATTTTTTTTTTTCAGGCACCTTGGAAACAAGAACTCTTAGTTCTTATAACTTGATAAATTGATATTCAGAAGCAAGAAGTACAGAGGCTTTTTGGAATATACTTAGAACCCATCATTCTTACTGCTTTTGGTGCATTTTTCAGTGAACAATATGAAGTGTTAGCTGTTACTAACTACAGCTGAAATGCAGATAGGTCAATAAACTAGCTTTGTGTCTGTCTGTCCTCCCCACTCAAAATGTCTGCTCACTCTCTCTCTTCCTCCCTGTGCTCTGGAGTGAAAATAGCACTGTATTGTTCGGAGCTCACACTGAGTGCCGCTCTCTTAAAAAGTCCTCGTGCTTGTGGTGACCAGATCAGTTGTGATTGTGGAAAGATGGGTGTAGGCTGGCTTTTTGCTTTTAATTGCTGCACTGTTTAACCCACCTCTACTGAAAAGACAGCTGCCATAGAGGTTAAACCAAAGGCTGCTGGTGCTATACTGAACTGCAGTGCTCCTGGCAGGAGAAATTGCACGGTGGAGAGGCTTTTGTGCATGGCTGCAAAATGCCGGATAGCACAGTTCAGGGCTGTATGGGTTGTTTTGCAATGAGCTACCCTAGCATTGCCACTTCAGCCCTTTCCAGTGGGGTAAGCTGAGCCATGTAAAGATCTCTGCGAACATAACTGTTTTAGTTCTGGTACCTTAGGTTACAGTATTTCTCTAGTACATTGTATTTGGAGCATGAACTAAAGAGAGAGTCGTCATAGGCTGGATGTTTTTCCTCACGTACGCAGAGAAGCGAGACTGAGAGTCTGAAACTTCTGATATTTTGGTTTTCCCCCCCTCCCTTTTTTTTTGCTCTTTTCCAAAAGCTGTCATCATAAGACAGTGATGTCATGGCATTGGGTTATGAATCAAAGTGCTGGTCTGCCAAGGGAAATTGCAGGGCTTTGGCAGCTGCTTGCTGTAGATTTAGTTTCTTAATCCTTCCCTTCCTATATTTCTCTTTTTCCAGAGAAATCTGGCATTTCCAGAAATGTTCTTTCTGTTATTCAGATGTTGTATTAAATGTACCAAAAAAATAACATCTGCTATTACCTTTCTTTTGTGTATTTTTAGCCCATAATTCCTTTATCCTCTTCACTCCCTCATGCGATTCCTGACCCTTCTCTCTTTAATGCTTTGGTCTCCTTGCTATTTTCTCTGACTATTCTTTCTCCCTGTTCCTTTCCTGCTTCCACTTGCCTTTTTATTTCTATTATTTTCTTCTCATTGTTGTACCTTTAGTTCACGACCTGTTTTTCTAGTTTCCAAATCTGTAGTTAGATGGTTTTCCTATGATTCTATTATTTAATGTTTAATTTCACATTAAGTACATTTCTCAGTCTCATTAATAATAGCATATATAAAAATAATCTCTCTTCCTCTGTGAGATGCAGTAATACTCTTCCAAACCTCTATTTTGGTCTCCCAAATAACCTCCGTAGCTTTTATTTACTTGATGAGAGCAATTAATTTCAAGAAGACGGCTGATAATTACTGGTTATGGAACTGAAGTCCAATTTCTGGTTTAAAAGAGGGGCATTTCAGCACATCTGCAATGTTGTCGCATTCTGTGCTCTTTACTGATAAGGGAAGAAATGAAAATATAGTCAGGAGGTCTCTGAAGAAAATGCTTTGTCAGACGCGGCTAATTTCCAAATTGCTTGCTGTTGTTAATAGCCAGATAAGAAAATTGAAGGTTGTGACTTTCAGTCTTTTCTGAAATAAATATTGCCAAACATGTTCAATTTAGAATACCAAAATAGATACAGAGTAAGAGCTGTGCAAGAGTTAAATGTTCGCAGTAAAAATAACCAAGAATAGGATTAGTGCTGTCTTCCAATGCATGCTAAAGGAACTGACACTTAAAGTTGGGGTATTGTTGACGCTTGAACTAATGAGGCTTAATCATTCATGGTGGGCCACTGTTGGGATTCATTACAGGAAAAAAAAAACACCAAACCTTGTAGTATCAGTGGCTGAAAATGGTAAAGCGTTTCGTTTGCTACCTGCAGTGTGATTTTTGTTGCTGCTGTTTTCTTTTAAGCACTTGTATACGCTGACAGAAATCGGTGTCTTTTGAGTAGGTTTCACAGCACTATGAAAAGTTATTTCGTATGGGAACAGATTATGCACAGAATACTTGTCCAACCCTGAAGTTTCAGTTTCAGCAGCAAGTTACACACCCTTCATCCTTCTGTGTACGCAGTGCCTGCGTTGTGCTGCTCATGAGAATTCCTGCTAACGGTACCTCCCGTCCTGGTGGTCCAGGAGCTGAATGAACGCTTGTACCTGGTGGAGTGGCCTTCCCATTGGTAGCAAGGGGTTCCTGGAGCGCTTTATTCTGGTTTAAACATCAGAGAATCACTTTTTAACTAGATCTTGCCTCGCAGAGTGTCTGGCCTAATTGAAAAAAAGAATCAGGATGGCAAAATGTTGCTCCCTCCATAGGAAAACATTGGGCATGGCAGAGAAACCCAGTCTCTCTGGTCTCTGCAGCTTGCTTTAGAGCATTAAAGGTCATGTTACAATTGGTGTGTTTGCAATACCAAAAAGGGTTGGTTAGTCCTGTATGAATTAGTGCTTGTGTAGTGTCTCAAAGGTGATGCTGCATCATTCTTTTACTTGCCTCCTTTTTGAAATGGGTTGACTTCTTAAAAATAAGACGCGAGCCTGACAGATCCCAAAGCTTTTTGGGCCGGAACTCTGCTGCTTGAGTGCAGGCTGCTCTCTGGAATCTGAAAGAAAGGAAAAATTTGTGGGAAGAGAGCTGTAGAGTTAAAAATTCTTCCTATCTTGATAATGGTTAGAGCTACACTGTTGTAGATCTTTCTGTACTCATTTAGTATGGATGTCAGCAAATGCCCAAGGAATGTCAGCTGTAACTTAGTCTCATAAAGATCCTGTATTACTGAGGAGTTTCTGGTGTCCAGGAATAGCTGTAACTGGTACCTGTTAGCCCAAACCTAGCGATGAGTCTCAGTTTGGAGCTTTGGGCAGGATGCAGATTTGTTTTGGAATTGTTCTGTGAAGGTTTTGGATGGCCCTTCTCAATAGGAAGGCTTGTGAGTCCCTCTTTGTGCTGCAGTTGTGTATTGAAATTAATTGGCCGTTAACTATGAGGCTCCATTTTGTGAATTCTGTGACTGGCAACTTCATAGTACTCTCAAGATTTCTCTTGCATGCATAGGTTAAAAAAGAACCCCAACACAACCAAACATACGTATGGGGGGGAGGGTTCTTTCCCCTCCAGTCTAGCTGAACGTCCATAAATCCTTCATTACTAATTTTGTATTCAGCTGATGTAACATGCAAAATAAATTGACAGTCCCTTGCAGCAAAAAATGCTGAGCTGATGTTATTGTGCTATGTCAGTCCATGTTAATCAGGCTTCTCGTTAATCAGAGATTTTGCTGGTTCGTATTGCACAGGTGCCACAGTAAAGGAAAGGGGTGCTCGCTTTAGACTAGGATACCGCAGCATAGCCAGGGTAAAGACATGCCTTAACTGTAGAAGAGATATAAGGCTGGTCTCCTGTAGACTTCATCTGATTTTATTGAACTCCACAGTACAAAAAAACAGTAACCAGTAAATATTCTAATGGGCAATACATGTTCAGGACCAATGATCTCAATTACTGCTTCCCCCCAAGATATTTTACTCAATTTTTTTTTTAAACATGTTTGTCCCAATACTAACATAGTTCCACAGCTTGAATATGCTTTGACATTTGTTCTGTATGATTAAATGCTAAAAGTTCAGTGACTTCCAGTTAATGGAATGTAAAGCATTCACTTGCAAAAGGCTCACTGTGATTCTTGGAGAAGACTAACTCCCTGTAGCTGCTCCATCATGCTTACGGTGTCTTCCAAGTGTTCTTAACGTGTTCTTAAATCAGGTCTGCTCTAGAGACACAAATTCATATCACTTTAGCAGCCAGGGTGGTTGATGCTTCATATTTGGTAGTTTGAAAACTGTTTCTTCCCATGGTATAACTCAGTATTAAACAACCGGAGATTTACAAAGTTTCAGAACTATGTGATGTGAGTAATTTCTTTAAAAGAAAACAACTGGACCAGTTCTTGGAAGAAAATTCTCTTGAGTTATTAAACACGAAGCTATTCCTTCTTGTGCAGGAGCTCTTCAAGTTGCTGGTTGCTGACAGGTAGGAGGATGCTATAGGGAAATTGCATTTATCTGCCTGCTTTTTTTGGTTCCAGCCCAGACCTCTGCCTCTGGCCATGCCTAGAGGTGGCTCCCAGGCTAGATGGGTGTTTCAGACCCAATAAGATTTTTCATGTACGTGTTTCTTGATCTTTCATACACGGAGGATTTGCTGTTTGACAGTATATGTAGTGGTACTCAGATGAAAATAAAAATAAAGTGTAAAACAACAGGCTAATTCTGTGCAATTGTAATGCTTACCTTTGTGTAACTGAAAGCCTTACCTTTGTATCGCTCGGTGACAACTATGAAGGACGTATAAGAATACTCCTCAGATGCCTAATTAGGATGTTAATAGCTAAAGACACTTTTTTTTTAGTTGCTTAATGATGGTGTGAAATAAAGCCATCTTCTCTAATGGCAGTTCATTACATCTGTTCAAAATATGAGGGTAGCAAAGGTACAGCAGTGATTTCTGCTGCTAGCATTTGGGAATGAGATACTTCCCAGCTTGGCATCCATGCATTTGTCTTTCACTTCAGTGCTTTGGTTTTCATTATGGTGCAGATGTCTTTGTACAGCTTTTTGTGCTTTTTGCCTTTTCTTGTTGTCAGTTTTATTTCCTTTGATAAGCCAGTATGCCTTGCTTCACTTATGAGTTCTAATGAGTCTTTTCTGAAGTCACATTTGGTTTTTGTGTGCTGCTGACTACCAGCCTTGCAAAGCACTTTATGCAAAAGCACTCTATAAAAATTGATTTAAAATGGGGGGGACAGGGGACGGGGACAGGGCTGGGGCACCCAT
>NW_009646421.1:1251345-1268292 GCF_000708025.1 Charadrius vociferus
GGGGGGGGGGAACAAAACATTTAAACCCGTAAGTTATGATGAAAAGGGTATCTGGGGTATCTCCCTGTCCTGTGCTTAACAATAAGCACTGAAACTTCATTTAAAGGTTAGTTTGTTGAACCCATAAAGAAGTAGTCTGGTACACTGTGCTGTAATGACAAAACAAATTTTGGAGATCCTGAGTACTGAATCTCATATCACTATTTTAATAATTTTTTAACCCTTAAGTATCTTAAGGATTCCATGTTTAACTTTAAAACTTCTAGAAGAGCTTGAATATTTGTCTGGTGTATTTTCTGCTTTGTCAAGAACTTGTATGCACATCAGGATTTTAAATGTATTCTTAAGTTTGTTGCATTGCATCCAAATTGACATTGTTACCATAGGGCTTTTTACGTCTGTAGTCTAAAGGTTGGCTTGCGCTCTATTTTCTGTTTTTTGCTATGGTAAAGTCTGGATTATTCAAGCTGTCTCTGAAGTTGTCTACAGTACGCAGAAAATGAACCTGCTAAATGTTTATCCCATGAAGGTATGGCAGCTCAGTGATGTGTGACACGCTCAGGAATTCGTGCTCAAGTGCTGCACTTCACTCAGACTGACATAAACAGTAAATTCTCTTGGCTGAACGCCAGATTCATTTGTTTACCAGGTTAAATCTAAACTTGGGTTGATGTATTTATTTATTTATTTTTTTAAAGCAAAACTGTCAAGGAGTACCACAGGTTAAATATCTTGAAATACACTCCCTCCTCCCCTTTGGGCATAAGAGCTATGGGCGGGGTGAGGGGGAACGTAGGTACTCTGATGCTACCATGCATGAAATCATGTTGTTTTTTGTTTCATTAAATGCTAAAACTTACCCGTATCTGACATCCTAGTGTACCCACAGTGATAATTCATCTGTGCGCAATCTGTCACTTTATATAACAGCCAGAATGGTTCAGGACAAAGGAAGGAAAGCATAGCTTGGTGCTGAATTCTTGAATGTGACAGGAGAAGAAAGAAGATCCTTGTACTTCAGGCATTTTTCGGTTGCAGCTAGAGGCTATTTTTTCAAAGCAGGAAAAATGTTCCATCGCTTAGTTAATCCAGTTGACTTACAATTTCTTTGTGGTTTCTGTTACCTGTAAGTTGTTGACCTACACATAACTGAGCTAATTCTAATTACTTGACTGCATTGAAACCAGAATTGGCAAATTTATGGGAATGCTTATGAGAAAAATCACGTGGTTATTGGAATACCTGTCTCTGCAGTGGTTATGTTTTAACATTTAATTTGATTTCAGTCTGGTAACTGACAAAGCAAATCCTTTGCTGTTTTTCATGAAGGTGATAAATGAAACTGATGACTCCTCTGGGGCACAAAACCCCCAAATAAAAAGGTGATGAGTTGGGATTATGTCCTTTTAGATCAGTGGCATAGAAACCATTTTACTTGGCATAGCTGGAGAATTAGCATCAAATGAAGCCTGTGAGTATTGCCTTACTGTAAAGTCATCACCAGAATTAGGGCTGAAGCATGAGGAAAGGCGATTGGTGTTATCAGAAATGGAGCTACCTACAACTTCTCTTTGTGGGCCCAGCAGCATGCTTGCTTCTCTGCAGAATGAAGCAGATGAATATATTCTGTAGTGCTGCATCATACACGCGCATATATATGTGTATATATATATAAAAATACATATTTGCCTTTCATTTTCAAACTGACTCTGACAACTTCTTTTAATAAGCAGAGCAAATTAAAAGGATTTTAGCGTAAGCTCATGAGAAGGATGCTGGAAAGATAACTTCTGCCAGCATCTTTGTGTGTGGGCATGATTTGATAGTACATAGTTATTTCTTTCATAAATTATATTCAGTGCTTAGATTTGTATGTCTCAAGATTCCACCCCCCACCACCCCCCCATGTAATCTAACATTTAATGATCCTTCTGGCTATAAAGGAAACCCAGATTAGAGTCAGAGCAGCGTTGGAGCTGAGCAATGTATTGGTCAGACGTGCACAACTTGTTGGACCTTGTTTTTAACTGCCTTGATACAGCCCCTAGCATGATGGAGCTCCTGTTCAGAGGGCATCTTGGAATAGGAAACGAGAAAGTAAAGACTGCCCACGGGAAAGGTTAACATCACTGCTTTCATCCCTTTCCCACTCCAACATACTTCAATGTGTATTCATTATTTTAGTCATCCTGGAAAACAACCTGTGACCGGACCACGTCCAACAATTATGGAGAAAAACTGTCTTCCTGGCTGATTTCAACTGTGCAGCTTTACAGAGGGGAATACAGGCAACAGAGATGGCAAGAAGGATGTTAAAGAGGGTTAGGAGAAGGGCAGTTTAAAATCCAAAGCCATCAGCTCTGTTGGTGCAGTTCTGTGGGATACAGACTCAGCTGAGCCTGACTGCCACGGGTCAGCCGTGTACTTTATAGAGTGGCCAAGGGGGGCTGTAGGATATGTCATATATAAGATAATGTAACCAGTAGGATTCGTTAGGGATTATTATTGTACTAAGTCTCTGACTGTGAAAGGATATGTAAGGATGCCACTCAAATTATAATTTCTGTCTTGGCTCAGCTTTCTAGAATTCATTATGATCCTGTAATTTCTCTAGTCAGCTTCATGCTTTGGCTCTTTAAAATAAGCAAGACTCCTTGCTGTAAGTAATATTTCATCTTGAGTATTTAAGTTATTCAGTAATACTAGGTCAAACTTTCTCATCTTAATCGTTGTTGATTCCTTTGTTCCTAGCTGACTGTTCCTTGAAAGACTGTTGAAAGTCTACTTCCTTCTACAAATCATCCCCCCCCCTTCTTTTTATATGCAGTTGTACCACGTTAGTCTCCACTTGAAACTTTCGAGAGTAGCTCTGTTTTCAGAGTAAGCGTCCCTCTCATAGGGCTGTTATACCTGTCCCCTGCTTCTCCAAGGACCAAGATCCAAAAGTACAACCGCTCTGCCATCTGAGTGGTCCCACCTCCGTGGCTTTTTGATGGGAGTGAGAGGAGGACCCTCAAATGAGCTGTGACTGTTACCCATTTCCATGCTCTACTGAGGGAGATGGACTTGATGTCATGAGAGAAACATTTATTTGTAAAGTGTAACTTGTCTGCTTCAATCTCCCTGGTGTGCTTTAAAATGAACATGATGCTCTGTCCTTACAAGTCAGGTGTGCCAGGTTCTGGGAAGACCATTTAGAAGTATTCCGCACTGCTTCACAGTCAGTAGCTCTGTTGCCCAGTTTAAATTATCTGAATTCCTTCCCTCTTGGCTCTGGGAATGGGGAACATCCCACTGCACCTCTCACCCCCAGGAAAAAAAAAATAAAATTGTGTTATTTCTTCTTGTTGTTTTTGTTTCTACCTCCTAGCCAAAATACTCCCCTTCTGTGACGGTAAACTTGTTGGTCCTAATAAATAGGATTGGTTTTACCCCTCCCTCCCCTAAGCCAGACTTTTTATCATGTAATACCTGTTTCTCCTGCAATCGGTCACCTTTTCAGTGCGTTGGCAAGGTACAGCAGAAATGCTGCTAAATAGTGGATGGCCAATCTGAGCCCACTTGTTTGGCCCTTCTGTTTTGTTTCTTTCCTCTATCTTACAATGCAAATCTACTTGAGGAAACACATCTGACATCGCTTTAGCAGTCAGCGCTAGGCCCAAGTGACATTTGCTAGGTTTGATTTCTGGTTTTGTCTCTGCATTTTTGTGGTCTTGGTCTGACTTACATGGAGGAGTGTAATATCAGCGCCCATGCTGTCTTGTGTGGTGGGGATTCCTGCACACGTGCTGCAAGTAGCAGCTGTTTCCGTGATGAGGGGTTATCTCCAGCTCCTTGGCTCTGCAGTGTGTAGACTGGGAAGGTGAATCTTGTTCAGTTCCCTACAATGTACTGTGAGCAGTTAACTGTTGTTCGCACTGAAAATCTTTCACCTTGATAGAGGAAGGTATATGTTTACATTGAGGCAATGTTGGATATAATGGTACCTATGCAAGTAGGCTCGCAGTTACATGGTGTAGATGTACTACAGCGCACCAAAATTTCCTTATGGTAGTATGTGTTTCTTTTGAGGAAGACTATGCAATATTTGATTGAATTTTGGATTGATACATGATGAGTTTTTATCTTTATTTGGTCTGCAGAGGACTCTAACCAGGTGGATGTCTGTAACCCATCTCCGGTTTGTGTTATAATAGCAGTCACGGATAGGATTTGCCTATGTAAAATATTTTTTTAGCAAACTGGGTACTGTCAGTTCTGTGTCTAATTACAGTTGCGATTAAGCACTAGAACTTTGATTTGAGAAACAGTGCAACTCAGCTGCCTTTCTGTAAGCAGAATTAGCTACCTGTAGCGATTAACATGTGCTTTACAAAGAGCGGGAGCAGGCTGAATCAGCGTGAGAGCTGGCAAATTTGGCACTGCTGAAAGAAGATGCATTTGCTTGAGATTTGAAAACCTAATCGTGAAGATTTTAATCTCTCTTGATGCTTTATGTAACAGAACACCATGTGATCTCAGGATCTGTAGTGTCGTCACCGTTCACCCTTCTTGTTTTTGTTGATCATGACCAACCACTATTAAACTCTGCAAACTTTGAATAGAAGCAAGTGGATAATCTTTAACGGGTGAGGCTTTGTGATTCTTGAAAGTGCTGCGGAGTTCAGGACCCGTGGTTAATAGTGGAATGCTAATGCTAATCTTACGGCTGCCAAGGACCCAGAGGTATTTCTTCCCACCCTCCATCTGGGGAAAACTAATCGGCAGGTACTAAATAGATACCTCAATGAAAGTGACACTTCTCCAGAAACAAGGCTCTGACTACATAACCATGAAAGTGTTATTCTTGGAACTGGAACAGCATCTAAAGAGGTATTTAAAGTTTTTAATTTTTAGATGCTTGTTTTACTTGTCTTTGTCTTTTTTTTTATGGTTTTGTAAACTATATGGTTTGAGCAAGTATTTAAAAATGCTTCTCCTAAACCGAGGTGCTTGGTGCTTGTTAAAACTATTTCAAATTATTTCAAGCTAGGAATGTCATACTGGTTGGGAGTACTGTGTCGCATAGAGAGGTTTACTTATTCACTGAAAATCTATATCCCTTGAAGCAGCTTTACAGCAATATTTAAAATAATCTGTATTATAAAATGTTTGCCATTGCAGTACTTTTCTTCCCTTTTTTCAAAAAAAGTTTTCCAATTATTCAAAATCTTAAGTGACGTAATGCTAAACCAAAAATGAGAATTTTAACATGATTTGAAACTTACTATCAAACACGTTCATATTCATTCAAATATTTTTCATACATAATATATGCTATCTTCTGTCTTGTCAATGGTTAAAGAAAAGTTTAGTTAATCAGTCTTGTTAAATGTTTGGAGAGGCATTGGAATTCAGCTTAGTCTTCTGCAAGTTACATCTATTAACTTCCTTTTCCATACAAACAGTTAAATATGAAATGCATGTTTTTGATCCGTTTCCTCCCTAGTGTTTAAAAGACATACCAAGTAACTCGGTGAATGGGAAGAATTATTTCACTGAGTTAAAAATACGGGATGGGGGGGGCAATGCCCTGACTCTTCATGTTGCAGAGTTGCTGTTCTGTGTATAGAACACAAATACCCTTCTGTGGGAGGGAGCACCGAGTGTGTTCTTCAGAACTTCTGATCTTTGAACTGGTGCTTTTGTTATGCCCTTAAAATCCCAAAACCTTGCTCTTCTCATGTAAATTCTGACAAATACCAATATATTCTTGTCATGTTATGTTTGTGGTATTGCCTGTGGAGAATAGCTTTTCTCTGTGAATGGTGCCTCTTTAAAGAATATACATTGGAAAACTTTTTTTAAAAATCTATTTTTTAATTTCTTCAGCAATCGACGGTTTCTGAAAACCTGCTTGAACTTTCAAATGAACGTTAAAAATTATACTTAATTCATCTGAACGCCTAAGGAACCAGTGTAGTGGAAGTATTTTATAATAGCAGTTGAAATATGATGACAACAGGTATGTTATGCTTGAGCAGTATGTGTATACAGCAGTGACCTATGGCGTTATACATTACCGAACAAGAAAGGTAGTATTGAGAAGATTGTTTCCTACCGTGAACCAATCTATTCCTCAAAATGTATAATGAAAAAAGTGTGATGGAGTAGATGTGTGATTTTTTTTTTTTCTTTAACCTTTCTGCATTAAGAGGTTTTGTTATAACTGATTTTTGCTGATACACACAGCAGCATGATGTAGCACCTCCAGTCATAAACCAAAATCTGCATCTATTAACGTTATATGGAAAATGTGGATGATTGTTCCTGTGTTCTTATTCAGCAAGCTATTTCCTGTTTACTTCTCATTTGCTTTTGTTTCCTCTAGTTTCTCTTGCAGAGGCGCTGGTTTTGCTCTAGTTGTTTTTCTGTGAATTAAGGTTGGCTGACTGTCACGTCACCATAAATTGCAAATGAAGGAGAAACTTCAACCTCTCTTGCAGGTGTTCTTGGCTAGTGTTGCAGACGGTTATGTTTTCTTTCCAAAACTGACCCTACTGAATGTGTGGGCCAAATCCAAAAAAGCATTTGGCTTTTTCTGGGTTAGACACAGAATATTTTTTGAGAGAGAATGCGGTTGCGTGCGGCTTTCTGGAGAAAAGAAGAGCGATTCTCAGGTCAGGCATCTCATTTAGAACTTTCAGGATACTGACAGATTTGGAGGATCTTTTTCCCACTTGCAGTCCTTGGCCAAGGACAGTTTACAGCATCCTGAGAAGGGCTTTGATTCTTAATAAAATTAAATACATTCTACTTTTTCTTTTGGCTGCCAGAATGAAGTCCAAGATCTCGAGTTTAAGCTCTGGAGGTCTGCCAAGGTGCTTTGGAAAAGTGATCCCTAATGTCTATATGCTACTGGGGAGCTGTGCAGCACTAGGCAGCGTGGCAATGGCATATAAATGGGTGTGCAGGAGCTCCTACTTCTGTTATAAGTGCAGACATATACAGGTGTCTATGTCTGCTTGAGATTGGTGTATATAGGCACCTCTCCATGTTTATACTGAACAGTGTTGTGGCATCCTCCATGTTTCTTTTTGAAACTTGGTTCACAATGCAGATGATGTGTGTGGGGGCGGGGGGGGGCAGAAATAAAAAGTCAGAAGATGCTTCAGCCTCTGTTTATGGCATCAGCTGCAAGAAGGGAGTGCTGGGTGCACCTCGGGATGGGTAAGGTGGGCTGTAGTTGGTTAAAATACGTGAACGATACTGAAGGCAGGGACAAAAACTTTCATGTCTTGTGCCATTATGTTTAGGTCATCCCTATCTGAACCACAGTAACTTCAGTTTGTTTAAAGGATACCTTCATGAAGGGCATCTGGTCTCCACCTGGTGATGTCAAGGGATGGAAAACCTACTGTATTTATGAGCTAGTCCTTCTTACTGTTTTTAAAAGGCAGGCTTTAATTCATCATTAGGCAAATATTAAATAGATGTACTCTAATATGAAAAATTAGAACAAAAATCTGACAGCCCCGAAACCTAGTATTTTCTCTATTTAAAGCTGTATTTTCACTCAAGTTAAATCACGTCTCGGTCCTTCCAGTGATTTCAAGGATCCTTTCAATTACCTTGACATCTTTTCAGTCTATCAGTACAAATAAATTCCCTCAGTCTCTGAATTGGTTCAATGTTTCTTTTCTACCTGTTTCAGTTTATCAACAGCTTTTTTTAAAATGCTGAGTTCTTCAGAAATGGGGCTGAAAAACAGGTTTGGGCAAACTAATTCAAGGCAGGAGCCTATCTCAGTTGCACCACCACTACCCTGTGACTCAAACATTCACTTACAAATATTTTTGTTTATAGCTGTCATGATTGCTTGTACTTGAACTGCTGATTGATGTTAAGGTCTACCTCCCTAGGGCCTCCAGTGATTAGTAATGGCCGGGAAGAGTCAGAGAGGAATTCCCCAGTGCAGTACCTTGTGTGGGAGCAGGCAATGCATCCCCAGATGGGAGGCTGCCTAGGGTTGCTTCTCTAAGAGGTGACTTGTCCTCTGTGCTTGGTGGGACACTGCAGTGATGGTTCCGTGGCTCTACTGGTGAAGCTGGAAGAGGGGGACTTTAAATCCTGTCTTGCAGCATGAATTTTTCTCTCCTTCCTATAACTTAAGAGCAGTGTGGCAGCTAACCGTGTGGATGCTATAGAAGGGTGGCCACTGGGCATCTGGGCTAACACCCTGCATAAGAATGAGGAAATGCACCTGGGAGCTGTTTTGGACTCCCATGCGTTACTAAGTGGGTTACTCATCTCAGACTTCTGATACTGGAATTGGTCGGGGTTTGTTTTTGTAGGGGTTTTGTTTTGTTTTGAGGTTTGGTTTTTTTAAGCCACAAAGGTTCAAGGTGTCATCTTAATGACAGTGGTTTCTGGAGGATGAGGTAATTGTTTTCAAGAAGTGTTAGGTGCCTGACACAGTATATACGTGAGCTCAGACCTTGTTTTGTACAAAAGATGCTTGGAACAGCTAATGAAACATATTTTATGTGGATATCCACCAGAAAACAGGCATCAGCAGTCTTAGGGAGTGGACAGGACTACTTTGTAAACAGGATGCCACTCAAATTTAGCCAACTCTGCATCAATACGATTACCCAGATATTGAATAGGTATGAAATAATATGCTGTAATCTTTCCTTTGCAAGTTGTGTATTAAAAGATTAAGAGTATATCTTCTGCTGTTTGCAGAATGTTTGTCTCAAGGGTGGCTAAATGTCAGTGGTGTTTTTCCTGCATGGCCACCATTGATCTGATAGTCTCGAGGTTAAGCTAGAAGATGGAGTCCTGTGAAAAATGAGAGCTTTCTGCTGTCTGGGGTTCCTTTAGAGGAGCAGTAGAAAGGCTGAATCCCACTTGAAGAAAACCAGGACTTCAGGATATAGAGGCTTTCTGTAGGTGACATGGACCTATGCCAGCCGTTTGCAGTCTCTGGCTTAGAAGGTACTCCAGGGAAGTGTTCAAAATGTGCTGAGCTGGCACATCTTTTCTGACTGTTCTCTTTGGTTTGCAGTGTGGCAGGATTACAGGAACGAGGTGTTGTGCTAAAGTGGGTAATACGTCTCTAAAGCCATAAGGCACAATCAGGTCAGATTAAAATATCCATTTATCTGTCTTCAGGTATTTTTTAAGTCATTTTTAAGTACACCTCATTCCATAGTCTTACATGCTTCCCCAAGTATCTTGCATTCTATTTCAAATCAGTATTGCTTTACAATTTCTTTCTTCAGCAAGGAGAGCGTAAATGCTTTTTGCATGGAGATACTCTGTTGGGATTTCTGTGATTGTGAGTCAGCAGGATTTGTGTCTCTTAAGTCACTGAAGCTATGCCTGGATTAAGCAGCCTGGGAGTACTTTCCCGCTCCAGGGTCTAGCTGTACCTGTTTTTCAACGCTGTGCTAAGTTGCAGCACAGGCATATATCAGATTCCTCTCATATCCTTGTTTCCACTGAAAGAGGGGGGGGGGAAGCACAGACTGGGCAGGAAATCATCCAGCAAATGCTTGGTTTGGTGGCTGATAAAGGGAAGCGAGACTGGGATACGCTGCACTGTGCCGTAAATCTGGTAAATCGGCTCTTGTGTGTTTCTGGAAATTCACCCCACGCTTCCTGAATGGATGGAGGTACATGGGCTTTGATTTCTATAAATGAAAGTTTCCATTCAGGTATAAAAATACCTTTAAATGCATTAGAGTGAATTCATTCTGTTAAAATGCACTCTTTTTTGGATGGAACTTGAATTTTCTCTAAATTTTTTTAGGACATCAGCAAAAGATGATAAACTGTGGGTTGAGGCGCAACTGAAGTAGAGTGTTTTGACCAGTCAGAAATGAGAAAATAGGTTATTACAGATTTGTGTAATATACACGCGTTAGAGCCAGGGGAGTTAATCTGAATGTCATTCACCGGCTTGTTCATTGATACTGCTAATACCTTTGAAGGCATTTGCCAGTAATTGCAAAGAGACTGAAAGTGTAGGAGTGTAAATGGACAACTGGGTAGGGGTCTGTTGTCGTAGCACATTTGCTGGGAAAGAAGAGTGGCATTGAACTCTCAACTTATTGTCTGTATTCTACTACATGTGTAACTGAGTTGCCGTGTTGGGGGGTTATCATTATTTAACAGAATGGCCTTAAAAATGGTTCTGCACAACTGGGTGGTAATGAGTGATCTGCCATGTCAAAAGCTGAGCAGTTGGTGGACCTTCACCCTTGTTCACAGCAGATTGAATTCCTCCTCCTGGGTTCTCCGTTCCCACACTGCGGGTCTTACCTTATGTTTTGTTTCAGTACTTTTCTCCTTTGATCATAGAATCATAGTTTGGTTTGGGTTGGAAGGGACCTTAAAGATTTAGTTCCAAGCCCCCTGCCGTGGGTAGGGACACCTCCCACTAGACCAGGTTGCTCAAAGCCCCGTCCAGCCTGGCCTTAAACACCTCCAGGGATGGGGCATCCACAACTTCTCTGAGCAACCTGTTCCAGTGCTTCATCACCTTTACAGTAAAGATTTTTTTCCTAATATTTAGTCTAAATCTCCCCTCTTTCAGTTTAAAACTGTTACTCCTCATCCTATGGCTACACTCCCTGATAGATTCCCTCTCTACCTTTCCTGTAGCCCCCCTTTAAGTAGTCAGTCAATCATCATTGACTGTGTTTTTAACAATTTGCATAGAAGGTGGAATAGGGAACTTCATTCCAAACTTCCTGAAGACCAGAGGACAATGCTGGTTAATTGCAGGGGGTTTGGCTTTGTTTTTAGCAACTTTGAGTTGGCTTCTAGTGTGATTATACTTTTGTGGGAAATACAGGCTTAATTTCAAGTATAGAATGGAAAAGTGGCCATCAAAGGGAAAACTATATTCAGTGAGAAGTGTAGGCCAGCTGTTATGCCACATGAATAATTTCTTAATAAGCATGACTAAATTATTAGCTGATCCAAGATTTTCAATATAGTTTCAAGGGGAACGATTAGAAAAAAGGGAAGGATGTGGGAAAAGAGGAAGGAAGGGATTAAGCGGTTAAAAAAAAAGTGCAGAGGCTTTATAGGGGGCTGGGGACAAGGGAAATGGAGGGACTTAATGTTCTTCACCCCACCCCCCACCCCCAATTAGCAGCAGTCAGTAAGACGTAGTATTCCCATTTCATGTGACATGGTGTGACTTTTCTGCGGCCTTAGGGAAATAGAAGATATTAAGATTTTAAAAAATAAGAAAAGATGACCCTTCTCAGTTACAGGTTAAATTGGCTGGTTTTTAATTTGATGACTAAATCCCATTGTGTGCTATCAAGGTAGGGTGGGGTGGGTGGGTGTCAGCCACTGTCAGCCACCCCCAGGGCTGTTGACCCCCTGGGTCAGAGATGCTGTTTAATATAGAGAACTTCAGCTTTCCAAATGCTTGTCGTCGTGTCACTGTGCCAAGCCACTTCCTATATTTGCTGTGTTTCTTTTGTTACATTAGGTGTAACTCGAAATGTTCAAGTGACTCTTTCCTCCCCTCTTCATTTAATATTGGAGTACATGATTGAAAAATCTGTTGTTGTACAGTTAGAACAAGTGGGATTAAATGCTAGTGTAAGTGGGGTTTACTTCAAGGTGTTCTCCTTGGCTTTGAGAAAAGTATTGCACATGAAAGCTACGCATAGGACCGCAGAATTGAATGCTCTTTTTATGAGTTAAATCTAAAATTATTTAAACCAAATTTCACCGACAGGGAAAATGAATTTCAGCTCCATGCTTTGGTAGTAAAACGTCGAGATTGTAACATTTTATCACTCTTCTACATACGCTGCTTTATGGCACTAAATGTTTTTTCTCCCCTTCCATCCTGGGGACAGTGACAGCATGCAGAGTGACGTTGCGCGCAGCTTTCTGGAGGAAAGAAAATCAATTCCTGGCTCAGATGTCTCACTTAAAACTTTGAGGATGCTAACACGGTTGGTGGATCTTTTTCCGCTTGCAGTCCTTGGTCAAGGGCAGTTTATGGGATACTGAGGAGGACTTTCACTTTTAATGAAGCTAAATATTTTGCATTTACTCATTTTAAGCTTGGATACGAAATTGGGAAAGCCTGTCGTTCCCAAAGTAGATGTTACTGCAAATGTGTAACTCTTTAAATTTAGGTGGTGTATCATCTGAATGTAATTTCAGGTTTTGAGTTATGATAGACTTCACTTGACTCTGTGAGGAGACTTTGAAACTCAATGGAATGTACACAGAAGAGGGTCCTTCATCCCAACCGCATTGCTAGATGGTCATCTATGGAGGGTCTCGGGGAAGGGGATGCCACACGTCCCTCTCCAAGCATCAAAATTGCTTTAAGGTGGCTCATATTTCCTTGCAGAGTTATCTCTGACCAGTAAAGAGTGGATTATCTCTGTGTTTGTCTATATCCAGGTACTTGATACAGACCTTACGTTTTATTTTGTCAGCATTAAAATTGGTAGAATCATTATAATTCTCATTAAAAACAACTGGGCTTGACTTAGCAATTAGTTGCCTGTAAAAGAGAAAGAGGATATCCTCAGAGGAGCCAGTGAGAACCGCTCCTTGTTTGTCTTTTGATCTTACATGGTTATCTTCTTGCTTTTAAATGCAGCCTTCTGTCTCCTGCGCCGAGCGCACAGCGTGATACTTCTGTGTATGCGTTGCGATTAGAGATACTGTCAGGTTATTTCCAGAACCCCAGTAGGGTGTATGTGTTCTTTCCGCTGAATATTTATTTAGTTATGCTTGCACATCTGGGCAAAAAATAATAGATTTACAAATATAGTACTTCATTTCACTAGCATCTTGCATAGCTTTCCCTTTTATCTGTTTTTCGTGGAGCTAAAACTCAATTCCTAGCAAACCAACTTATAGATGCAAATAACTTTACTATGGGGGAGGAAAAGCACACATTTAGGAAAACTGATAGAGTAATATCTGGTATCAAGAGGTTCTTTGATTTAGCAGAGGTATGTAAATTGAAATCTGCAGAATTCAAACTAGAAATAAAATACGTGTTAGCTTTTGGAGCTGAGCAGTAAGTTCTCAATGGCTGGGTTTCTTTAAATCAAGATCCTGGCTACAAGTTTGGGGCTGGAAAGGGAAGTTGGCTAAGATTCTGTGATCTTAGACTATCTGAATGTGATTTATTTTTTCTTTGGGGGGGGTCCTTAGTCTGTTAAAAAAAATAATTATTACTTACTGTGGGGGGAAAAAAATTAATTGGGCAGCCTCTCCATCCTATCTTGTAGCTTTACTGAGATGAAGTAAAAAATCATGGCCTCCTGAAATAAATAATCCTTTAGGCCTTGATGTCAACTGCAGCCAGTTTCCTCTTTAGGTTATTAGCTTGGAGCAATTCTGCTTAATTTTGATACTGGGTGGGTGGGTTTGCTGCCAATACACAAAATAGCTTTGGATTTATGAATTTTAAGGCAGAACAGTACATTGTCATTTATTGACCATTTATAGATGCCAAGTGAAACATAAAGTCAGATGTCATGTAGAATCTAATTACTGTAGTCTTGAGTAATTAATAGTTGGGGTTTTTTTAACCTTTTCAGTACTTTTATTTTGTAGTTGAAAATTGTGGTTGAAATCCATAGGATCTGAGCCTGTCTACAGTGTAGGATGAAAGTGCGCTGTGACAGAAATTGCTGTTTTCTAATACGATTTCTGGTGTGCTCTCTTTGCAACATAGTCAAAAGGCGAGATTTATTTCAACTTCAGGAGATGCGTGTCTACCGCTTCTAATGTTGGCATCTAAAGGGAGCATACATTGACAAGGTACTTGAAAGAAATTTTTTTAAGTGAAAGAATTTTTTAACATGCACGCAGAAATATGCCAAACCAGACTTGCACAGAGACAAAACGGTTCTCTGCTGCAGCTTACCTCATTATGTGCTGAAGATGAAAAGCACTTTTTTCAAGTGCTTAGCATGATTAAATTGAGACAAGAGGAAATTATTTAGTGGGAGAAACAGTGTTTGAGAACTGAAACACTACAAAAGGTGAAGCATGCTAAAAAGTCTTTCGCTAGCGTATATATTTCAACTTGAGCAGTTAATTTATTTGAGGATCAAAGATGCTGGTGTGCTCCTTGTTTAGCAGCATATTGTGTTCTGCCCTGCTCCTTTCTCAATAAGCCATCTCGAGTCTTTTTCTATTACTTCATGCAGTCTGAAAACACCTGGGGTGATCCATAGACATAGAGGCTTCCAAAGTGTGTGATCCCTTGTGGTGTGTCCGGGGTTACCGGGGATGTGAATTGGTCCACCCCAGTGCAGACCAAGCGTGGTTTTAGCAAAATGAGGAATTCTGCAACCTTTCTCACCTCTGCTCCCAAGAATGTAAAATTGTAAGCTTTTGCAGGAGTCTAATCTCATGAAGTATCTATTAAAGAGGTGTTAAAAGAGATGCTGAGAAGGTTTTGAGTAACACGGTAGTCCTCTTGACTCCCTTCTAGGGCTGTAAGGGAGAGTGAGTGGATCAAAACAAGGTAATCTGAGTGAAGTGCACGTTGAATGTCAGGGTGGAAGAGGCAGGAGGGGGAGACAAAGCAATCAGCAAACAAGGAGAAAGAGTTTGGAGGATTAATTTCCTTCAAACTTCTGTAGATTGTTTTATTTATATATATTTAATAAAAAGCAATAGCAAAACCCCAGCTTGTAAATATGGAGTTCAGCCTCTGTCCCTGTGACGCAGATGATGGGGTGTTGAGGCGAGAACATTGGAGATTAGTGGTGTTTCCCCCACCCCAGTTTTGGGGATGAAAGTAGTACATCATGGTGGGTTGGGTTTTGGCGTTTTTTTTGGTTGGTTTTTTTTTTTCCTAGATGAGCTGAGAGCTCAGAGCTTTCTCAGCCATAAAGGGACACTTACGGTTTGTTTTTTTTATAGGGTGGGCAAAGCAGAGCATGCATATTAATATGCAGCCCTACTTACGCAGCTGACAGCTTTCTGTTGAATCACAACTCAGCTTGTAGGCATCTAAAAATAAACGAAAGAATTTGCTAAAAGCCCACTGAAGTTAATGGAAGATGGTTAATGAGTTTAGTGGGAATTGGATTTAGAACAGTATCTGTTCTCTTCTTCATGAAGATACACTAATATAGACTAAACGGAATGTTATTTATTGTTAATTTAGTCTGAGAATCATATAATTTTTCTGCAATAAGTGGAATGATGGTGTTTTAATAATTATCCATCATTATGGCAGCACTAACAGTAGTCCTGGAATGCACCCATGACTTTATTTTTATGTGTGCAAATGAAAATACATACAAATGTCTGCTGGCTATCCTGCGACAGCGAAGCAGGCATTTCAAGGGTATGTCTGTTCAGGCATGTGGGTTTGCTATCTTAAGTGAGTTATTTTATAAGGACCTAATTAGCAGAGACAGGACTTCTCCCTTTTTACACCTAATCTGCCCTTTTTCTGATTAGGAGCTTCAGGAGATTGCCCCCAAGCTTGTGTTCCAGCTGGAATTTTGTTAGTTCTAGCATCCCTAGTAACTGCTGTGACGAGGAGTCATTTGAGACATTACTGATTTTCAAGCCCAACCCTTCATAAAACATTAATTTAGATCAAGTCTAGGACAGGAGCTGATAGAGATTCCAGCACGGATGATGTGCTTTTGGTAAATGGCTCACTTGATCGCCGAAAACAATGAGTACCATCGTTGTAGTGAGTAACCTCTGCAAAGAAAGCAGTTGGTCAAAGTGTACGTGCAATGTATGGCTACTGGTGTTTGTCTGTCAGGAGGTGGGAAGCTGAAGCCTGATGCGAGTTTTAATGTGTTGCTTCTCATTTACTTGCTACTAAATTTGCAAGTCTATATGGGCAAGGGTTTGTGTGGGGTTTTTTGGTTGTTTCTTTTTTTTTTTTTAAACTTCCTTTAATTTTCAACCTGTTAAGTGCTATTGTGTACCCTAAGGGTGAGGTGAGAGCTGTGCCCTTGCAGGACGTGCATTCTATGTGGTACCCGAATAAGCGGCGATGAGGAACTCGTATTCTTAAATGTGACCTCTCTCGTGAATAGGATTAGTTTGTACTACTCTGCTGGAATTATTGAATGAAAGAATAGTAGGCTAGGACAACATAAATAAACTAAGAAGGATGATGCAGATACGCAAATGCTAAATTTAGCTTTAAGATGATTATTCCGTGCCTCCTGCCTTTCCTGCTTCTCTGGAAGCAGCACCTGTGACATGTGTATGACTTCTCTAAGTTTGCTATAGAGAACCAAAGAGGCTTTTGACTTTATTTTTGTGCCTTTAAGTTACGTAGTGCCTGCAGGTCTAGAAAATGGCGTGTTTAGAGGTCGGCTGTTTCTTGTGGCAGCGCTTTGTGGTAGTTAAATTCAGCCTTGGGTCTCCTCCTAAACTGTTACTGGTAGAGAGGATCACTTGGACTGGCTGTGGCTGCAGTGACCGTGTTCCACAACACGTGAGAGCGTAACATTTGTTGAGAAACGCACCACAGTTAAGTGGCAGAAGATTTTTTTTTTTTCCTAAATTATTAATGCATACGCTGCAACTTTTAAGACTGTTAAGTGCTGTATGGTACAACCTAAAAATGAGTGAATAGGCATTTTTCCCTATTAGGGTAGAAGGCTATCGGCTAGCTTGCTGGGAAACCTGCAGGTTTGTGCTGTGTGTGATTTTTGTGGATGACCCGATAGCCGAATATTATTTTTAATAAATGGCTGTATGGGCTAATCAAGGCCTGTGTGAGGGACAGAGTGGGGTCGTTGCCTCTTTAGCAGACCTGTAGGACTCTGGAACGGCTTTATCTGCAGCGTGCATCAGGGCGCGCATCCTGCTCTCACCGCCTTCCACAGGCGCACCGGGCAGAGCCGTCAGGTGCGGGTTTCATCCTCCGGGGCTAAAACTTGCCGCGCCGGGTAGGGGGGCTGAGCCCGTATC
>NW_009646421.1:1270717-1287211 GCF_000708025.1 Charadrius vociferus
AGGGCTTTACCCAGCCTGACTCCCTCCATCAAAGGGGCTAGTGGCTGTGTGGCTTGTCCCTGGTCATGTGGCAGGGGGCTGGTGGCCCCGGCTGGGGTGCTCCTCTGCGCCCGAGCAGAGCTGGGGTCGCACCGGCTCCCCGCGGAAATGCATGCGTTGCGTCTCCGGACGAGCTGGGTGGGAACTCTGGGCCTGGCAGTGGGCTGCTTTCTTAACACGCACGCTGTCTTCTTCTGTGTTTTAGGATCTGGTAAAGAGTCACTTGATGTACGCGGTGAGGGAGGAAGTGGAGGTCCTCAAAGAGCAAATCAAAGAGCTGATAGAGAAGAACTCCCAGCTGGAGCAAGAAAACACTCTGCTAAAAACACTTGCCAGCCCGGAGCAGCTTGCCCAGTTCCAAGCGCAGCTGCAGACTGGTTCCCCACCTTCCTCTTCCCAGTCACAAGGGACAACACAGCAGCCTGCTCAGCCGGCATCACAGGGGTCAGGGCCTTCAGCGTAGTTCAAGATGTCATCGCCATCGTGATCACTGGCCTCTGGACTGCCCAGAGCAAGAAGGACTAGCGGGAATCCGCCACAGCCACCCTTCATCCATTTCAGTGCACATTGCCACCCAGACTGAGGACTCCATGCCTTGCACACATGAGGAGAGGCTTCTCCCCCCGCACTCATCTGTCTCTCTCTTCCTTCCCTTCCCCCTTTGGCTTGAAGGAGTCTTTGTTCTTAGGTTGGTTGAATAAAATAAACTTCTTCCAGAGAATTAGCACAAGTACACTGGGGACTTGAGCAGCTTCTGCAAATGGCTGAGAAACGAAGCTGCATGCCTGAATTTTTTCAGTTTGTTTTTAAATCTTCCACTCATCCAGTGATATAACTGATACAAGTGCTTTTCGAGCTTGGAAATATGAAGAAATAGACTGGAGTAAAAAGTGATGGCTCAATGCCCCATAGTGCACTGGGGTTCCAAAATGAGGACTGGTGCATAGGATCTTAAGAGGAAGAGGGAGAAAGGTAAATTCAGTGTTTAACACTTAATTGTCACCTGAAACCTTAAGTGCAAATATTTGCACCGTTTTCTGAAGCAGTGGACAGGTGCATAAAGCTGTATTATATATAGAAAGCAGGTAGGTGACGTACTGTTGGGTCATAGGATAATTACAATGAAGGTTATTTGCCTACTGTATATTTGTGTATTTAGTGTAATTACTTTGTAAAATAGAAAACTGTAACTATTTAGGTTGTACAGATTGAAGTTTAGTTGTTTCATTGGCTGATCTGAAGAAGTTTGGAAAGTCTTTTTTTTTTTTTTTAAGCTACATAAATAAGAATGCACCTACGCAACTGTTCAGAATTTGGCAGATTTATGCTGTTTGTGTAACTTCTGAAGTTCCCTGGCTGCTGATTATCTTGAAGTAAATCTTTGTTCATTGTAGTTTGGTTCAAGACAGGAAAAACCACTCCAAAAACTATCAAACCCTGCTAGCAAAGAATTAAAAAAAAAAATAAATAAAATTGGATTTCCCAGTATGGATTTTTGCATATGATCTGTATAGTAGTATGCATATGTTTTTGTGCATGTTCTCTAAACAGTTGTAACACGTCAATGTATTTAACTGTTGCACTTGTCAACTTTCAATAAAGCATACAATGTTGATAAATCACTGTTTGTATATTGTACTAATGTTAACTGCAATCACTTTCAACATGTTGCAGTGTAGTTTTACGGGAGCAGTGAGGTCAGGAAGCATAGGTCTGGGTGCGAGATCCTGCTTGTCGGCTTCAGAGCTTTAGTTTCAGCTGAAAATGCAGCTTCTGTTTTCCACAGTTTCTTAAAAATGCAGTGAGCGAGAAGTCAGTTGAAGGAAGGGGGAGTAGTGGGCCTGACTAAGCAAAGCTCCTTGTTTTTATGTATATGATCAGCCGTTGAATGTATAAATCTCATGCAACAGTTGTTCCCTAGTGGCAAACTGCCCTGGCCTGGGTGCACATCATCCCATGCTGGTAGAAGCTCCAACACCCTTAATTCAGGGTGACAAAGGCAGGGAGCGTTACGGCTTTCCCAGCAGGTCAGCTGTGGCACCACCATCTCTCAAAAACTCCCAGTGATGAGACCAGGCTGAAATCTCAAAAGTCCAAGAATTTCATTTTCACGCCCACAGCTCTTATCTTGATTATGTCATGCTTATTTTGTGAGTTAAAATCGTGTGAACTTGGCGTGAAGTATTCATTCTGCCTTCTGAAATTGTTGAGAAGAATTTCCAGCTCGGTGTGAAGATAAAAGTTTCCCTTCAGTTTAAAAAAAAAAAAAAAAGTATTTCCTTCCTCGTTAGTAATGGTGATTAAAAATCCAACTGAATCTTAAACCTACAAATTTCTAGGTGAGTGACTAGATAGGGTGTGACTGATAGCCCGCAACCAGGGGAGCAAAGGAGTTGGCAGTTTTAAAGTAGATTTTGTTTGCTGGTGTTGAGGATGTGAGTCTTGGATGCTTGGAGTATTCACAATTACTGAGATAAAATGGTCAGTAGTTTCAGTAGTAGGATAGTACTTTGACCTTGAAAGCAAGGTCCTAAAACTTGAATACAAGGAATTAATTTGACTTAAAATGTAAGGGTTAATTACAATGGTTTTTATAGTGTCTTCTATGACTGCTTACTCCATGTAGTGAAAATCGTGAGATTCCGTTCTTGTGGAACTTCATGTTATTGAGAGTAGTGGGATGTAGCAGGGGAAACAAGAAGGCTGAGGGTTCAAAGGCAGGACAGATCGCCTTTTTGTGTGATTTATAGCTAAATTCTTGCTTTTGGGTACTCGTCATGCAGCAGTCCGGGCACTGCTTAGCTGTATCACAGCACAACTAGTTGCATTACCTTTATTGGAATTAGCATATCAAAGTGCATGCATGAGTGTGTCTCTGTGGGAGTGTGAACTTTAATTTGTAGTTTGTGTTCTTGAGATTTCGGTGTATAATTTAAGAGTGTTCTTAATGAGGAAACGCCAGAGAGAAAGGCGAGATTTTTTTTTTTTTTTTTTTTGTGGATTAAGCTAAAATTAGAAATTGATGATAGCCTCTGTGGCAGAACAGCACTTGAATTATTTGGATCCGACAAAAGGAATGCTAATTCTGGTGCTTTTTAAATGGCTTAATTGTCTCCAGTTGCCTTTATATTCTGAATGTCTCTTTAGCACTTCCAGGCCATAACATTGAGTATATATAAAAAAAAAAGTCAGTCTTAACATGCAGATTGGCTTTTTCACCTGCTTCACTGACCAAAATTTGCGAAGAATTATTTTTTCTTTAAAAGAGCAATTGACCTCTGGGTCTATTTCTTTTACTTTGTTTGAAGAACAGGCTGAACATATTCTAAATCCAAGATTATTTTTTTTTTAACTGTTCTTAACACAGTATCTGGAAGTCTGAAGGTTTTTGGTTGAGTAATACATTGATAATTTTAGTATGCTGTGCTTCAATGTTGGCAAATCTGATCATTTAGTCTTAGGTACTGAGTAGTTTTAAAACTATGGACCCGGTTTTTGGAGCTGTTTATTAATTGCTAAAGTTAGGCAGAGCAACGTTTTCTTGCTGAGATGATTTTAGCAATAGCTCTGTCAAAACTGCAGCCTCCCTGAAATCCCATGAAATGGTTTCAAATTGACTAAAATTGCACTTGAGACCCAAACAAAGAGTAGATGTTTCAGCCGGTTGTGTTGTAATACTTCTGGAATGAATTGTTTTGATTTTTGCCTTTTGCAAATCATTTTTCAGAGCACTGATCAAATGTTATCAATAGTCAAGAGTGTTGTCTTTTTTCTACCAGACTTTTTCTTTGTACAAACTCTGAAATGCTCAGGTTTTCATCCACAGTGAGAATCAAATTAAATGCAGTCTGTCTTTTATATGTCAGGCTTTTTATTCTCTGCGTATCTCCAATTCAGTAACTCTTCAGACTATATTCAAGCTATTTGCCGTTTAACTTCTTGTTGACATTTAGCTGCACGCTTGCTTTATTTTTAACAGCGGTATGATAAACTGATCTAAGCAAATTATCACGGAGACCAAGTTGCTATTTTTTCCTTTTTGTGGCTTCGTAAAAATTATTTTTTAAACCAGTAATTTTTGGCAAATAATTCTAAGGCGAGTCCAGATTGTCCAAATTCTGAGGGCTCTGTAAATACTTGGGGAAGAGAAATATTCTTCCATTATGTGCCTGAAAACTGTCCAGAGAGCACCCAGACAAAACCTCCCAGCAGCAGCGGAGTGAAGGCAGTGCCTTAGAGATGCCTCTCCTTAATTCTTATGGAATAAATCAGTGCCTGGGAGGCAGCTTTCCCATCTTTCAACTGGAGAAAGAACCCAGTGAGGCTATTTGGGAATTACCACCCTTGATTTCTGTAGCTACAGTGAATGCATTAATCTCAATACAAAGAATTTTAATTATTATTTATTCCTTGAAGGGTGAAATAGCAGTACTTGAGCTCCCTGACTGAAGGCATGCTTGTTTAGCTTAATATGTGCCATTTGCAAAACCTCTCGTTAAGTGTCTTGAGTACTTTAGTAAGACTTCACGTCTTGCACATGTTGCGTTATTTCTTGCTTTTCTCCTCTCTTTGGGATTATGTATTTGAACTTTTCTGGAGGGTTTTCTGCTGGGTTGAACCTGAAACAAGGTATAAATTCAAGGCTTTTCCTAAGGTGGAAATTAGCCCAATTCCGTCCGTTAGCTGGTCAGCGTTACTTCAGATGTGTGATATGAAACGGAGGGTGGCTGCGAGAGGGAACTCCTGGGAAGTCTGGAATGAGCTTTGGCATTTGAAAGATTTGTTTGAGGAAACTCTGAAAAACACCTGCCACTGGCCCGATCCTTTTCGTGCGATGAGTAAGCAGACTCTTCCGACCGCATTTAGTATGTACTGAGTTAGGCCAACAAACGACGCATTTGAAAATCCCGTGGCAAGGAGTTTCCAGCAGACACTGGCAACTGCCCTCCTGCATCGGGGTCCAATTTCCAACAGAGGCCAAGCCAAGCCCAGCAATGAAGTTAAAAGCCAAACCATGAATAAACTAACTTCCTTACATTGTAAATACATTGGAAAAGGGCAGCAGTTCAAAAGGGAAAATGAGCAAAACTGCGATGACTTTCCTTGAAATGAAGCCCCAGGTGGTGGTTGCTCATTGAGATGCCCCCAGGAGAGTTGTGCTGGGCCAAGAGGCAAGACAGCTTGGGTAGGACGTGGCCAAGAAGCCCCCAAAATGTATCACAACGGGAATTTGGGTACAGCATAATGGCCAGCTGAAGAAAAGGGAAAACGGTTCTCAAAAACCTTGTTCCTGAGCTAAGCCAGGTTCTTAGGTCATCCTGAAGTTTAACTTTGATTCTTCAGCTGTGTTGGGTGGGGGTGGTTTTTCAGTAATGTGTATGTGGTAATACATATTGGATGCGGTTCAAGTTGTCATGAGAAAGTGGCTACAGGCAAAAAAAAAAAAAAAAAACAACAAGAAAAAAAGGTCATAACACTTCAATTTACAGTCTTCCAGTTTGGGTGGACTGAGGACTGTTCAAGTTCTCCCTCTCTGGAGCTCTAAAGACACTGTAAAACAGTGAGAGGTTGAGATCTGGCAAGTGCGAGCTCAGGGCAAATCCACCTGAATCTTTCAAGTTACAAAAGGGCAGCGAATAAAATTTGTCAGCCCTTAAAAAAAAAAAAAAAAAAAAAAAAAAGAAAAAGAAACCAAAACCAAAGTCAAGCAGAACAAACCTCTATGGCCTTCCGAAAGCAAAGCAGATCTGTTGTTCATCAGGGAGCATGGGAAGGGAGGGAGATGAGCTTATTTGTGGATTATTTAAATTACTGTCAGCTGCTTTCCAGTCCAACATACATTCAGGATCTTTAGGAGTTGGAAGCTGAGCTCTCAGATCTGCCCCCAAAATCTTGTTTTAAGTGTCTGCCTGCATTATGCTCCCCATGGAGGCTGCAGTAAATGGTCATTCTTCCTTCCATTATTTTTATTACTGAAAACCAGCCTGTTCTGCCTCTCCGCTGCTGCTTTAATCAAAGCTGTGCTACCAGATAGCCATCAGAAAAGACATCTGCAATTCAATTAGATATGTGCTTAAACTCATGATCTCTGTGAAACCAGCCGCCGCCAGAACAGAGTGCCCTCCAAGCCATGGGCTCGCTGGGGCTGCAGGGCTCTGCTCCAGCGCTTCTGCCTCCTGCCACCACTCATCCCCCTCCTCCTGCCCTGCTGGACCTGCGGTGGCATGGGGATGACTTACAGATGCTTGAAATGCACGTGGGAGACTGGTAGGAGCTTATTCCTTGCAATGCAGGAGAGAAGCCAGATACTCAGAGTTGCTTCTGCAGCCACAACATCTGCTTTATAACACAAGGAAAGCGGGTGCTGCAGAGCAGTGTCTTTCTGCCTCGGGAAGGTAGGATGAAGAAGCTCCAAAGGTGATCCAGGGGTAAATCATTACACCTTTTGCATGGGCGTGAAAGCGTGATGGCAACGTCCATACGAAAAGAAGTCCGACTTCTTTATTTTCACCGACTTTGCAGTCTCCAGTGCTGTAAATGCATATCCCCTGGTGCCAGCCACCTCCGAGGCCACCGTTCTTGCTTGCAGTCACCCTATGAGGTGACCGAGGAGAGGTCCAAACACCACCTGGGCAGCCCAGACCACCAAGTCTTTGTGAGGAACAGCTCTTTGGAAATACTTCCATGACTCTAGAGGTAAAGGTGACCTCCAAGTGATGTCAGACTAGTCCCTGACACTTACTACAACCTTGTTTAAAAACGCTCCAGAAGGATGTTACAAAGTGCTTTAGTGGTCTTGCTTAAAGCATTTCTAAAAACTGATGGTAAAAGCTTGCAAAATCACAGGTGAAAGCAGTCAGAAGGGAGGTTTGCGTGGGCTGCTTTGTCGAAAAGATGCAGTTGACAAAAACCCCAAACCCGAAGGGAAGAGCGATGGTGAGCGTGGGGAGTGGATGTGGCTCACAGCTCACTGTAGGCTTTCCTGCCTTCAGGGAGCAGCGGCCTCCGGTTGGTAGAGAAGCAGGTTTGATGCTTCCCTGGTATGGGAGAAAAGTGGACGGGCATTGGGGCAATGCAGCTGAGTATAGCCCCGATGGGTCGGGGTGCCGTACCTGTCCGTGGCAAATGTAGGGTACTGCATCTGGGGAGGAATAACCCCATGCACCAGTACAGGTTGGGGACTGACCTGGAGAGCAGCTCTGTAGAAAGGGACCGGGGAGTCCTGGTGGACAACAGGATGACCATGAGCCAGCAATGTGCCCTGGTGGCCAAGAAGGCCAATGGCATCCTGGGGTGCACCAAGCAGAGTGTGGCCAGCAGGTCGAGGGAGGTTATCCTTCCCCTCTACTCTGCCCTGATGAGGCCACATCTGGAGTACTGCGTCCAGTTCTGGGCTCCCCAGTTCAAGAAGGACAGGGAACTGCTGGAGAGGGTCCAGCAAAGGGCTACAAAGATGATATGGGGATTGGAGCATCTTTCTTATGAGGAAAGGCTGAGGGACTTTGGTCTTTTCAGTCTAGAGAAAAGACGACTGAGGGGGGATCTTATCACTACTTGAAGGGAGGGTGCCAGGGGATGGGAGCAGTCTTTTTTCAGTGGTGCCCAGTGATAGGGCAAGAAGTAATGGGTGCAAACTTGAACATAGGAAGTTCCATCTAAACATGAGGAGGAACTTCTTTACTTTGAGGGTGGTAGAGCACTGAAACGGGCTGCCCAGAGAGGTTGTGGCCTGGATGCCGTCCTGTGCAACCTGCTGTAGGTGATCCTGCTCTGGCAGGGGGGGCGGACTAGATGATCTCCAGAGGTCTCTTCCAACCCTGACCATTCTGTGATTCTGTACCCCCCTCAGTGTAGGATTCCACAAAGCCTTGATCAGCGCCCTGCAGCCATGGGCTTTCTCTACCTGCCTTTCACAAGGGACCCACCCCAGCAGTGACAATAAAAGCACTTCAGGTCTGTCCCGGTGAGGTGAGAAGGGGACGGAAGCGTAAATATTTGTAAGCGGTGCAGGAAAAAAATCTTCTAGCCTATCTCCCCATTTTCATCAGCTTCAACTTTAAATCCAGTGAGCAATGCTGGTGGATCAAATTCAGTCATGCTCTTAATGAACAGCAGCTCCCCATTTACTGGGTTCATGTAGAGAATCTGAGCCAGGACAGCCTGTTTGCTCAGAAGGCAATTACTCCAATTTACTACTTAAGTGCCATAAATGCAGTCAGGCTTTCTGAGGAACGGCAGTAGATGTATTGCCAGGGCATGTGGAGAAAACTGAAGCAGCTTCAACCAATGACAGGACAGAAGTAAGTCAGGGCTGGGGATGCTCAGGTAGATCTGGGGTAGAGAGAGGCAGTGGGTGAGGCTGTATTTTGATGTGACCTGTTGAATGCAAATAGTGGTATTGGAAGCATTGGAGCTGGGTAGGGACTTTACTCCAGCCCTGGGATGCTTTAGTGGCCTTGGTAGCCGGCAAGGCCTGGGAGCAGATGCCACCGCCCAGCTGCCACACACAGAGCAGGGGAAATTTGGAAAAGTTTGAAGAGAGGCCTTTTTTTCTTCCCCTCTTTCCCAATATTGAAGTTCTTAGTATAACTGTGATAAAGAAAGTGAAATCTTACAGGGGAAGGGAAGTCTAGTGTGGGCCCCTATCTGTTTCAAGGGTTGCCAGCGGAGGAGGTTTGGGGATATTCTTCTACTGGAGCTCCCTCAATGCCTGCAGTGCTTAAACTCGCTTTGGGGCCCTCTGAGTTTTGGCAAAGCAGATGTATGTGCCCAGACTCCCCTGGGCCACCCGTGCTGAGCCTGTTGCCTGTAAGACCAGGCAACGTTGGATGGGGGCTCTCAGCTGGCCATCGCCCGCCCAAACCTTTTCCTTGAGGAGCTGCCAACGCCTCGCTTGGCCACCACAACCCCTGTGTGCTTCAGCGCTGCTCCGGGTGAGGGTTAATGCGCCCAGCGAATGCTGAGGCATGCTGGACAAGGACCTATAGCCCTATAGCACCCCTATAGCCCAGGGGAAAACCCTCTGGTTGGGCCAAGGTGCTCTTATTTCATCTCAGCGTGGCTGCCGGCAGTCAGCCCAGGGGTAAGATCAACCCGCGGCACAACTCTGTTTGCATTTCACCATGAGTCAGCTGCTTCAGCGGCAAACGCCCCTTTCTTTGAAAAAGTTTCCTTTCAGGGATGTGAAAATACAGGTATCAATTATTAGTAATTCAGAGAGGAGAAAGCTCTCAGGTCTACAGTCTGTTGTTTACAGGAGGTTTAGATCCTTTGCCTTTCTCAAGATAAATTTAAGGTAGGCATTTGGGTGTTGGACTAGATGATCTCCAAAAGTCCCTTCCAACCCTGACTGTTCTGTGATTTGAATTAATCAAGAATAATGAGCAATGCAAAAAAACTCCAAACTATCCAACCCAAATAAAAATAAACAGAAAACACTCTGTAGAAGGTGAGGGCAATTCTGCACGTGGTGATTTTGGGGCGCTCTGGTCATGAAAATCTTACCCCTGTCCAGCACAGCCTGGCAGCTCATCACTGTTCCAGCTCCCACCTGATCAAGTGCTTGCTGCAGCACCCAGGGCACGAGTGGAAAACACACCACCTAATGAAGTGCCTGGCATAAAAACACCGTACTGGAACCCCACCTGCCGACTTGTCCCTTGCAAGCTGTTGCCAAAGAACTGCCCAAAAAAATGTAGTTGTGTTCTTAAAGGTGGGGGTTTCTGTTAGAGAGAAAGCCCCTTGCTGGGATCACAGGACCTCCTAGTGTGGGCATGGTTGTATTTTAGCAATGGCTGTTACTCTTAATCGATCCAGTGTAAGTAGAATCATAGAATGGTTTGGGTTGGAAGGGACCTTTAAAGGTCATCTAGTTCAATTCTCCTGCCACGGGCAGGGACATCTTCAGCTAGATCAGGTTGCTCGTCCAACCCGACCTTGAAAGTTTTCAGAGATGGGGCATCTCCTGCCTGTCTGGGCAATCTGTGCCAGTGTTTCACCACCCTCATTGTAAAAATTGTTTTCCTTATATCTAGTCTGAATTTATCCTCTTTTATTTTAGAATCATTATCCCTTGTCCTATTGCTACAGGCCCTTCTAAACAGTCTGTCCCCACCTTTCTTATAAGCCCCTTTTAAGTATTAAAAGGACACTATAAGGTCTCCCTGGAGCCTTCTCTTCTCCAGGCTGAACAACCCCAAGTCTCTCAGCGTGTCTTCATAGGAGAGGTGCTCCAGCCCTCTGACCTTTTTGATGGCCCTCCTCTGGACCTGCTCCAACAGGTCCATGTCTGTCTTGTGCTGAGGGCTCCAGATCTGGATGCAATACTCCAGGTGGGGTAAGTGCTGTGCTACTGATGTTGCTACCCTTGAAGTGATGCTTTCTGCTCAGTATAAATTGAGCAACTCAGTGTGTTGTCCATCCATAACATCCTTGCCTGGGCTGGCAGTGGGGAGTGACCCAGCCTGGCTAGTCCCACACCTCCGACTGGCCATGGCCAGCAGTAGACACATGAAGGAAGGTGTGGAGCCGTCCATGTTCTTCTCACCTTCCAGCAGCCAACAACTTAGGGACTTCTCAAACCAGAGGCTGCAGCTGGACCACCGACATTTTAGAGTTGCTTTTGGATGTGTCCTCCAGGCACATGTTTAAATTCATTTCCACCCTTTTGCTCACTCTGCAAGAGCAGTTGTTCCCCAGTTGTCCCTTTCCAGTCTATGTCCTCAGGATCCCCAGGGCTCGTGCTTGCCCGCCAGCACAGCAGCATGCCTGGAGCCCAGCACTGGTCCTGACCTGTGCTGTTAGCCCATGGGCGTCACTTCAGACATGGAGTTTTCTGCTCTGGATGTGTTGCCACACGACTCCTCTGCCAGTCCTCACCCTTGAAGTTTCAGGTAGTCTCGCATGGCTAACATGGTGTCCTCTGCAGACCTTGTCTACTCACCTTCACTGCCCTTGCCTGCCTGCTTGGATAGTTAAAAGAAGTAATTCTCTGCTTTCAGAAAAGGAGAGGACTTTGGGTATTGGCATCCCTAATTAGCATTGATTTTATTTGCTTTTCATTAGACATGACATCATTAAATGTCTCACTTTCGTTTCTGTGCAAAGTTTTGCTTTCGCTTTCTCTGAGGAGGATGTCACCCTGGCAGGGCTGAGGCCAACCCAGCTGAGGGAAGGTTTCAATGAAAGCACGTCCACCCTTTTGAGATGTTGCATATGAAAACTCACAGATGTGAATTTCCTTTTTCTTTTTAAAACAGGGAAAAGAAAAACTGAAATTTTCACAAAACTCAATTTCTAGCTATACTTAAATCCAAAGTTTGCCAATGAAGCTACTTGGCAACATCAGTACAGACATATATATATATGGCTATGATCTATGTTAGAAGCACACCCAGGATACACCTTCAATATTGCCAATTTCTGATGACCTTATCGTAATGCCAGATCGATTTGATGCTCCCCTTAAAGTCTGAGCTCCTGAAAGCATGCTGCTCCTGTGAGACTCGTGCCTTCTATTAAGAATGAGTCAGCTTCTAGCCTTCAATTTCTGAGGAAAAGAGCTGAAAATATCGATGAAGAGCTGTTACATGGAGCTGGAAATCAGAAAAGAAATAAGAGGAAAAAACCCCCAAAATTATTTGTTAAGATTAAACGACATATTGGGGCTGGTCTTAGGAGGTTTTTGGATGCTTTGACAGCTCTGAAATCATGTTGGAGCACAGTTGCTGTGCCTTGTTCTTGTGCTCTGATGGTAGCACAAGCTGCCTTTGGTGTTACAGTGCCCTGAAACAAATTAATTAAGGATTTGGGGTTAAACAGAAACACAGGATCAATTTTCCCAGTTCACAAAATGGAGCCAAAGTTTTTTTCTTGATATGTGACAGTTTCAAGATATTTAAGTTCATGTTGGATCTTCGATCTTAAATACCTTTCACCGATTTCTTTATTAGGGAGCATTTTTCTACCCACGGTATTTTGTCCAGTGACTCATATTATATGCAAATAATCAAGCTGAAATACTAATTGCTTTTGGAGAGAGAATAAATTATGACATTGTTCTGGATCATCAAAAGTGGTGCAATTTGTTCCTTAAGGCAGGAATAAAGGTTGCAGTCTTGTTTACAAAGATGGAGAAGGCAAAAGGCCGTTCACTTTTAGCCGTGCAAGCAGGTGAGGAAAAGCAGTGTCCAACTTGGGGTCACACCAATGCTGCAGCTGTACTGAGCCTCTCAAAATTAGACTTTGCTTCTCCTTCAGAAGCAATGTTGTTCGTCCATTCACCCCAAAAATCTCTCTGGAGTGCTTTCATTATAGCATCTACAACCTGGGCACTGTGTGGCACCAACTGCTCTGTAGTCGATAGCTTCCTTGGAGAAGGGGCTCTCAAGGACCATGTCCGGGCAGCTGGGGCTACTGTCCTTCTGCGCCTAGTGGGATGGCCACCCTACAGCCCTCAGCGTTTTCTCACGGTGGCCCCAATGGTGAGGGCAGGTCTGAGGAACGGGAACCCTCCGGCAACACATTTCCTAAAGCTCAGGTTGCGTTTTGCAATGAAGGGTCAAGAGAAAGCGCTAACTTTTTTCTTTTTTTTGTGCTCCAGAAACCACTGGCTCAATCAACTAGCCTGAAAAATAGCAAGGGCCATTTCCAACAAAAATAACCAACTACGGTGACGATCCCATCTCCAGTCCCCTACGTGCGCTGTCATCTTTGCAGAACTACAGCAGGAGCGTAGCAAAGGAGAAGAGAGATAATCTTTTAAAAAATAGAAGTTTGACCCTTTTCTCCCCCAGCCCCCATGAAACTGTATCTGTCTATCACAAGCCTGTTAGATTTAGTTTATCTCGCCTGTCCTAAAATGTGTGGACAGGGAGGTTTCCAAGAGGGCAATTCCTTTGACAGCTGTGTTCTACTGTCAGCCAAACGATTAAGCAAAACACCGCAGCCCTCTCATTACACGTAAGGCGTTTCTCACGTACCGCGTTAAGTCTGGCAACTGCTAACGAAGGTCTGGATGCGGATGGGACTGCTCCATCTGGAAGATGGCTGTGTAGGCAGCTTGTTTCCTCGACCCATGCAAATAGAGAGACGGAACATACAGTACGCTGCTGCTCTGGCAGATGCATCCTGACAAGGTTAAACCAAAGGGCTTTGCTGGAGCGGGTAAATATGAAGGGTTTCTTGCACTGTTTACTTGATGGGAGGCAAGACACTTCAAAGAGGGGCAGCAGGATAATAGATCAGTCCTTCTGGAGATGTCTTTGGTGCTGGGAGAGGCATGAACATCTTATGAGAATGTGTTTAAATGACACATTTGGGACCTGGACTATTGGTGCGTGGTGCACCTCAGCATGGTACCCTCAGCAATCTTCAAATTCTTCCTGCTGGCGAAGGGTTGGGTATCTGTTGCCTGCTGCACAGGCACTACCGACACGGTGGTAGCTGCCAAGCACAGCCAAGTGAGATCTCAAACGTGGGGACTGGAGGCAATGCTGCACTTCTCCAAGGGTCTCTGCTGTGGCCCATAGTGCGCGTCACCTTACCCCTTTTGCTAGCCCAAATCAAAGTCCTTCTTCACTGAGATGAGCGGGCATGGCTGATGGAGTCTCCTGCAACCAGACAGGCTTATCGTGTCGCGTGGTGTTCATCTGCTCCTGGGCACCAGGTGGTCCTTGAGCTGGGCGAGAAGGGAGATTTCTGTAGACGTTTCTGACTTGTTGGCAAACAACTGTTGTATTTAGACCACAGCTTCATAATATTTTAATTTGGGAAGAGATGAGCACCATGGGAGTTGTGGTTGTTGCTTCCCAGTGGTTTCCCTGTCTTGGTGAGGAGGAAAGCCCTCGGGCACGCTGGGCGCTGTAGTCAGCTGGGTCATCCAGCATGTAGGAATGGCACAAGCTAATTAATTAATTTAGTCTAGAGAAAAGAAGACTGAGGGGGGATCTTATTAATGCTTATAAATACTTAAAGGGAGGGAACCAGGGGGATGGGACAGTCTTTTTTCAGTGGTGCCCAGTGATAGGACAAGAGGTAACGGGTACAAACTTGAACATAGGAAGCTCCATCTAAACATGAGGAGGAACTTTACTCGGAGGGTGTCAGAGCACTGGCACAGGCTGCCCAGAGACGTTGTGGAGTTTCCCACTCTGGAGATATTCAAAACCCGCCTGGACACTGTCCTGTGCAACCTGCTGTAGGGGACTCTGCTCTGGCAGAGGGGGCGGACTAGATGATCTCCAGAGGTCTCTTCCAACCCTGACCATTCTGTGATTCTGTAATTGCTAATCCCCCGGGGTACTAAAGCATCACAGGTGGTAGGAAAGGCTTTGATTTTTGCCTGGAGAAGGCAAGAAAGGGGAAGAGGTGCTAACAGACAACCAGTAATAATTAACAATTAATAACCTGTGGAAAACAGGTCCTCTTCTCATAGGGGAGAAAATACCAAATTCTCAGCTTTCCAGGATAAACTGACTTTGCCTTGTGCTGATGCACCCTGGATGCCATTGTTTGGGAAGAAAAACCTGAAAGCTGTGATTTTTGGGGGAACCCTAGGCAATGAAACACCCGACTTCTATTCCTGTCAGTTGGTTTGCAATGCCCAGTGTACCCCTCTAATTTCCCAGGCCCTGGACTTCTGACCTTTTCTTCAGTGATGATTTATTGCACATTAAAATACTTACCGCTGGGTTGAAATGACAAAATGTACACAATCCTACGGCTTTTGTTTCTAAACAGCCTGCATTTAAAAGGGCAGAAGATGAGCTAAGGCTCAGTCGTTTCTTGAGCAGATGCTGGAAAGTCATTCTCAGGACAGTGACACGCTCTGACCTGAACCATCAGGGGAGGAAAGCAGACCTAAACGTGAAGTGGCCCATACTTGGTGTCTATTTTTACTGTGCATACTGACACAAAACCCTGGTGTGTGGCAGCCTGGGCCATGCTCAGACGTGCTCCGTGTGTTGACACTGCACCAGCATGTGGCTGTATTGCTACAAACAACTCCCCGTGCTGAAACGCCTGCAGACCGGCGCTGCCTGGGGTCTCCTCCTGACCTTGGGCAATGTGATACAAGTCCTTCAACCCCAGACTGGTTCAAACGTGTGTTTTGAAATGAAGTTATCTGGGAAGCCAAGGACTTTGACTTGCAAGGGTTGAGTGCTGCGGTTCCAGTGCCACATCCTGGGCATGGGAGATGGCGATCTGCACCGCCGCCAGCGCAGCAAATATCATTGGTGCAGTGGGCTGCAGGTAAGGACGCAAGACCAGGTTCAGGCAAACCTGAGACTTGTTATCTCCTGAGCTGGTATTCATCCCACATAATTGTAGGGATGTCATAACATGGATGTAGAACCTTTAAGGCACCTGTGGACATCATCTGATCCAACCCCTCACTCAAAGCAGGGCTAATTTTGGCATTAGAGCAGGTCACTCAGGGCTGTGTCCATCTGAGTTTTGGAAACCTCCAAGGCCAAAAATCCCACAGCTCCTCTGGTCAACCTCTTCCAGCTTTTGCGATGTTTTTTTTCCCTAATACCCAAGCAAACTTTTCTTTGATGCAGCTTTTGTCTGGTTTCTACAACAGTCATCCTTGATTCCTTTCTAACCATTGTAGAGAACAAAATTTTGGGCCTTTGGAGTTTCTCACGTCTTTTAGGGTGAGATAAATTGCAAGTTTTGAATGAGGAGTGCCCATCTTTCCCTGCTGGTGAGACAGGCTCCCCTCGTGTGTGCTGCTGCCCTTCCGCTACCAGTTATTCTGGGCTACAGACATCCCTCACAGCTGCCGTGTCCATTGGAGACAACTAACCCTTTCTTGGCTGTTGTTGTCCACCTGAAAAGCTAGGATAGCTTTTCTCAACAAAGCAGGAGTAGACCCGTTTTTAGGGGGAGGAAGAGGGGCTGGTTGCCTTCACCTGCCCCACCTGCAGCTCCGTGTTCAAGGGCTGCACACTCATGCCCAGCCCATCTTCAGTGCCCAGGAGCTTGGCATGGATGACTATGGAAGAGCCTTTCTCCTCTTCAGCATGCAAATTAAGACAGAAATGACAATGTGTATGTTTTATTTCCCCAGCGTGTAGCTGCAGTATTTGTGTTGTTAGAAAGCTGGGGGCTCTCCGTGGAGACATCCTGCATCCCGGGATAAAAGGCAAACCTGTACGGGGGGCTGTTTGGAGCGGTGGGGAGCAGCGTGTTTGAGAAACATGGATGGAATAATCCTTGAGCAATTAACTTATTTGGGAAGGACAAAAAAGCCAGCAGGTGATTCTTTTGTTCTCTGACAGGGACAATAATCTTTTGTGCATAAAAAAGGCTTTCAAGAAAAGCTTTTCAAGTCGACTCCATCAGAATTTTTCAATGGAGCCTTTTTGACGGAAGATACCGATTTGTTGAAATGAAAAGGATTACAAAAAAATATTCAAAAACATTAAAAAAAAGTCACAGTTTTGTAGG
>NW_009646421.1:1287222-1333201 GCF_000708025.1 Charadrius vociferus
GGGAAAAATATAAAAGGAAAGCTTTCAACTCATGAATTGTTCATTTTTTTAAAAATCTGGATTTTCACACTGATATTTTGAATGTTACATGTTATGTAGGGTGGGTTTTTTAACATTATGGCTGACATGTCGTAAAATCATCACGGCGCATAATAACATCTTATCATTTCTAGCTCAGAGTGTTGCCTGTTTGTTGTAGTGAAACAGTTTGGCACCTGATCAAAGTGTCTCCTGCCTGTCTTGTAAAAAAAATAATGTCAAACTTCCATTACAACACAGACAGGAGACACTTTGATCTAGAAAAGAAAATATGTTAGTGTTTACTAAGTGGCAGATGGTTTTAATAGTTTTAAAATGAAACAGAATAAAAAAATAGTAGGATATTCTTATATAATATGCAGCACTAATGAAATGCCATGAAATGATATGAAAAAAAAACAACCCAAAACACAGAAAAAGTGAAGCAAAAGTAGGAAACAGCATATCTAGAGAGTGATTTCTTTTCTTTTTTTTTTTTTTTTTGGCGAGGGTCTTTCCTTTGCCATTCATTTTGGATCAGGCTGGGTTTGCTGGGCTCTGAGCCTCTCCTGCACGGTGCCGCTGGGATGGGGGTGCGGTGTTGGCAGGGCTGTGAGCTGGGAACGCCTGCCTTGTTTAAAAAGAGAGATGAGGTTGACCAGTCCAACAAGGATGACTCTTGGATTGTTGCCGTTGACTTGTTCAACGTCCAAAACAAAATTCCAGATAAGAAAGAGCATATTTTTTTGTGAATGCATGTCTGAAATAGAAATGAAACCCAAAAGAGCTGCCTAGTCTGGAGCGTAAACTTTGTAGACCCATAGAATAGAATGGTTTAGGTTGGAAGGGACCTTGAAGATCATCAAGTTCCAACCCCGCTGCCATGGGCAGGGACACCTCCCACCCGACCAGGTTGCTCAAGGCCCCATCCAGCCTGGCCTTGAACACCTCCAGGGATGGGGCATCCACAGCTTCTCTGGGCAACCTGTTCCAGTGCCTCATCACCCTCAGAGTGAAAAATTTCTTCCTAATATCTAATCTAAATCTACCTTCTTCCACTTTGAAGCCATTCCCCCGTGTCCTATCATTACATGCCCTTGTAAAAAGTCGTTCCCCAGCTCTCCTGTAGGATGCCTTTAGGTACTGGAAGGCCGCTGCTATAACATCTCCCTGGAGCCTTCTCTTCTCCAGGCTGAACAACTCCAAATGTCTCAGCCTCTCCTCATAGGAGAGGTGCTCCAGCCCTCTGATTGGGGGGTGGGGATGGGGTGGAACTAGGTGATGTTTAAGGTCCCTTCCAACTCTAACTATTTTATGATTCTATGATCTGTTTCAGGAATCAGCATCACTATTCACAAAGTTCAGGCCTCAAACATAATTGTATGATAGCACACACACTGTGTACAGTGTCCAGAAACAAACACAGATGTAGTCATCACACAAATACACCCCGATGAGTACAGAGGGAAATCAGCAGACCAGCTCCCGGGTCAGCTTATGAATATGGTTAAAATTGGTATAAAAGCAAAAATGTCCTTTTCTGTTGCGGCTCCTTGCCACTAGGTAGGTTGGTAAAAGCCCGCTGAGGTAGCCCCCATTCCCCTCCAATAACCCAGGTACCTTGTCACAGCAGGGAACAACAATGCCTAATAACATGAAACCATCACCGCTGATACAGCAACAGCTGAGCTCGTGGGTACCTGTGTCTTGCAAGCTCTGGACTGCTGCCAGTGGCATGGCTGGCTGGTGGTGGGGCATCATACTGGTGTCCCAGTACGGCCTCCCAGCTGCACAGGCACCTGCCAAATGGAAGAGCAGCTGATGGCTGGCCTTCCTGGATCGGACGGTGGCGAGTCCCCAGAAGACATGTGATGGCCAGAAACGCATTTGCATTTGTGCCATCAAAACCAGGGGGTTCCAAGCCCAAGGCACAGCTGCTCTGTCAGCAGAAGCAGCTGTGACATAGGGTGGCTGCACTCCCTGACTGTCCCTAAGGGCCTGATCCTGCAGTCCTCCTGTGTGCCAAGATGCTGGGCGTGGGGATGCTCTCCCCACCTTACCCGTCTGCGGGATGGAGCCGGCACAGCTTGCATTGTGCCCTGGAAACTTTTTGCCATGGGATTCCATGTATGTGGCTTTGCCAGGTGTTGCCCGTAATATTAGGAAAAAGCCAAAGTGAGAAAAGAGGGTGACAGTGGGGCACTGAAAGGGAATGATGTTCAGCCAGAGGACCAGGCTTGTTTCTTCATCAGTGGCTTCAGAGATTTACCATTGCTGGTAACTTCATGAGAAATCCTAAAAACATGAGTAGGGCTGGGGGAGAGGGGGGAGGCAGACCGCATGTCCCGGCAGCTCTGACACAGGGATCGCAACCACTTTTTCCTGGAAAAGCCCACAGGAGGGTGAGAAGCTGCAGAGATGCTGTAGGCACAGCACCCCAGTGTTCTTCCCTCGCATGTCCGCATCTGCAGGGTGAAGCAGCTGATGCCCCCACCGCCTTTAGGAGGTTAAGGGAGTAATTTGGGAGCGGTGGGGGCCCCCCTGCTGAAAAGGCAGCAGCTTTCCACTATGGTCTTCATAACACACCTCCGTGTGCTTGTGAAAAGCAAGCCCATGGCGCATGAAGAGTTATTGCAGGAGGAAGCATCAGGGAAGAGGAAAGACAGATTTCAAGCCCCGAATCAGCCAAAAAGCTGAAATTGTAAGAAGCTGTATTGAAAAGAAGAAGAAAAAGAAAAGGAGACTTGAATAGATCCAAGCCTGCTGAGGGGGGATAAAGAAGGAGCAAAACACTGCAGGCATGAAACACTTCCAGCTGCTTTCCACAGACCCGGCACCGCAAATTTGTCACAGGAAATAAAGTGGAGAAAGTGAGCGAGACGGGACAAGGCAAGGAGGGCACATGGAGGGTTGCTTTCAGCCTCCAGTGAGGCCAGAGAGCTGAACTCACCTCTGTACGCAGGCCTGTGGTCGGCACCAGATTTTGGGTGCTTTCAGAGACACACAGCAGGGATGTGGATGGGGTTGGATGGGGAAATGTCCCCTGAGGGCTGACAAAGGTGACTACATCAGCTCTGCCTGTGACCCGCTAAGGGTGAAGCGGGGAGAAGCTGTGAGAAGAGCTGGTACTGGGTGCTTGGTCTGCCTCCTGCAGCACCCAAATGTGCTGCACCCTCTGCGAACATCTGGGGAAAGGATGCTCTCAACTCGTGATTCAGAATGTTCTGCAAGACCTGTCAATCCCTCCTTTTGTGCAACGGATGAATTAGCATAAAACAAACAAACAAGCAGAAATATGGAAAGAGAGAAGTCACTGGGTTCCTCAACCAGCTCCAGTTCATAGAAGTGTGCTTCAGTCTCCCACTGCTGTGCAGGCAGACGAGGACACCTTCAGCAGTGGTGACATTGTACATCCACAGGATGCCTTTCACTCCCGGGGCCTTTGCAAACCTTAATTTAGTCCTGAGTGGGATATACAGGTTTCAGTTGTAGGTATTTAACAATTAGCTAAAGCCGAGCAGGTGACCCCACTTCGTTGATAGCCAGTGAGAAGGAAGTGACACCTCCCTCCAGACCTGGATGACGTTGCCTCTGGATGGGACATGTTACCCTCATGCTGACCTGCAGCAGTGCCTGGGCTGGTGCTCAGGCAGGGACGCTGCATGTTGGGATGTCCTGGAGGAGGGATGCCTCTGGTCCACTCATGCCATCACCACAAGGTGCCATTCGGTCTACCACCACCTCTGCAGCTCTGGCCACCACGTAGCCCCAGCCAAGCAGTGCCTGCCCTGGGAGCTGGTGGCTGCTATTTGCTGTAGAACCAAATTAATGAAGAAGGAGGGGAAGAATGACACTGCATCCTCATGTCCAAGAGGTATCAGGCCTTGCTCTGTCTAGGAGATGAAGTAGCTGTCGCAAAGATGCACTTTCCAACGTGATGTAACATGTCAAGAGTCTTCATTTGGGAAGGTTGCCAGTCATGCGTGGTGGGAAGGCAACGCTGTCACATCCTGCAGTCACCCACCTGGGTGAGACCCTGGAGCTGTGAACCCAAACCTCTGCCAAGCCCCTGGGGATGGGATGGGGAGCAGTTACCAGCAAGGCAAATGTTAGGTTAAATGCCATGATGTTGTGGAGAAAAACATTAGGAAGTGAAATGATGGCTGGTCCCATGGGAAAGAGGGTTTACAGGTAAAATGTTATGAGGTTAATGAAGTTGTAGAGGTCAACCTGAGATGCAGTTTGTGGTTTTGACCTTTGGTGTTCAGGAAAGGCATATAAAAACTAGCTCAAATACATAGAAGAGAGACACAGACCTGTGCATGTAATTTCTGGTGTCACCAAGGACTCTTCCTGGGAAGAAATGAGCGGGGAGAGGGTGGGAACAGCTTTAGAGACAGAGACCGACAGAAATGAAGGCGGGGTGTTACTTTGAGGAGCAGTGGCCTGAAGCCTGAAGGAGGAGCCGGATTCAGGTTAGACTTTGAGATAAGGGCCGAGCGGTGGGGAGAAGTCACCCGCCAAGGTGAAGCCGTCTGGGTTCACATTGAGCTCGACAAGCGATTCGGAAACAGCTCCTGCCAGCAGGAAGCGTTTGCTTAAACACAGCCCGCCTGACTGTCTTATTCAAGAACAAAGTCGGAGTTCCTAAGAGCCGGCGCTAAACCCAGGTCATTATCAGCACTGTGTTTTCAAGATGGGCTTCCAGATAATGAAACTAATCCTGTTTCTCAGGCAAAATTTCCATGTAATCCGCTGACGGCTGAGAGCAAATAATGAACGCCGCTCGGGGTTCAATACTACAAACGTTTTCACTCAGAAATCAATCTGTCAATCAAGGCAATCATGTAACACTAGAAAAATCATGTCATCTCCCAAATCCAGCTGTGAGCTTCAGGAGATGAGGGTACCTAGTCAGCCGTATGCTGTTGACTTGCTCTCGGTCACAACACGCTTCAGCCCCTGCGCTCGCTGCCTCCTCCTCATCCTCCTCCTCGGCCTCCTGGTGCTCTGGGTGCTCTGGGGCAGATTTTGTGCCATTTGTTCCTACAGGGCTGGTTGATATGATGCACATGTTGGGAGGGAGCACAGGACACAGCCTTTGTGCTGTCTGCCTGAGGATGCTTGAAACAGTGGGATACCTTGTCACAGCAAGGAACAACTATTTGGAGACAATGATAACATATCAGATATGTCTAAGAAGCTGTTTATCTTTTTTTTTTTTTTTCAATCTTTTCCCTCTTACTTAAAGGTCACAGAGTCAAAAAGCCACTGGAGCCCAAGTATGGCTGCTGTTAAAGATCAGGACTAAGTACCAAACCCAGCTTGGCCAGACTTTGTTGAATCCATATAATTCTGGGAGGCTGCAAGGAGGCAGCCTTACAAAATGGTTTGTACCAGCATGCTTGTCCTGGTATAAAAACATCGTGTTGGGATGTATTGGGCATGTCCACTGGAACACGTGCAGAACAAATGCCTTCAAAATGCATTTCAAGGCTTGTGAAAGCTTGAGCTGGTCTGCAAGGCCTCTAGGTACCAACAGAGCAGGGATGCAGCACAGGTACCAGACACTCACAGCCCCCCAGGAGCCCCACTGCTGCCTGGGAAGGTGGCCCAGTTCATCCCAGTTGGAAGCCTCTAATAAGCTTGTAACCTAAAATCAAACCATGAGAGCAGATGTTGTCACCTGGGCTTATCCAAAGGTCTTCTCTTGAGGGTTACTAAAGCTATTTTGGATGGCAGCAGTGGCAGTCGCTGCCCTCACACACAAGACGTCAACTTGCAGCCCATGAGAAAAGATCCAAACCAGCACCCCACCCTGCCCAGTGCCCCAGGCACCGAGAAAGGCTCCCACCAGCTTTAGCACCCAGACACGTTTATTAGCAAGACTCAGCAACGGTTAAATAATGAACGCTGAAAGTTTGGGGAGGAAAAGTAGCAAAATGAATGTCTTTGCATTTTCCAGAGCTTTTTCCTAAGGCACAAAGACAGGTTTCAGGGAAAACCGTGACAGGCTGGTGACTGCTTTCCACCTTCCAGCTCAACCCCCTGCCTCCTCTCCCTGCCCACCCTTCGGAAACACGTTCATACCTGGTCCGCGGACAACACAACCAAAGAGAGCCAGCAGCTGGGTCCTACAGGGGATGACTCCTCCTGTGGCCTCAAAAATATGGGTGGGGAGAGGGGAAAGAGATTTCGGTTGTTAGCGCTTTGCTCTTGTGCCCCGCTAGCTCAAAAACAGTTGCAGAAAGACAAGATAAGGAACTCTGTGGTTTCAGCTTCTAACCTCAAACAGCAAACGCTCCTCAAAACCAGTTTACTATGTGGTCACATTGCTTCGAAGAAAGGATAAGGAACCCAACTGAAAAAAAAAACCCACCATAATGTAGTAATTGGAAAATAGTATTTAGTCACAAAGGAGCTGTAAATAAAATAGAGGATGCTCTGAGATCTGAAAGCTTCAACAGCCCAATAGCATTTCTTTCCCAAGAGGTTTCTTGCTCTTCTTTTTGCCTTGTTGAGATGCCTCAGTCGCTATTGATACAGGCACCTCCTACCAACAACCAGCTAAATTGTTACCCCCCCTGCCCTCAAATCCCATTAAAATAGATGCTTTTCAGCCTGTGCCAGGAATATTGTTATGTGAAATGGGCAAAGATATTGCAACTTCTATTCAGTTTATTTCATGTAAGTACAATGAAGCAGTGCGAGACAGGGCTCTGGGGCTGGGGAAGAACATGGAACAGAGAAGTTAATTAACTTATAATTTTGGACCGCTGAGTTTCATTTTTGTGTGCACCACCAGCACGGTACTCATGGAAGAGGTTGAAGATTAAAAAAAAAAAAAAAAAAGAATTAAATACCCATATGTTAACTATAGCACTTACAACTTCACGGATAAGCAGATGTTCCCTAAATGCAGATGTTGCCAGGACTGAAATAACAGCTGACATATACTGATAATCTCTCATTAGACTTGTTCAGTGGGTAAAGCTGAGCAGCAGTGGAGTAAAGGCTGTATTACAAGCTGACTCCTTCCCCCGGCTCTGGAGAGTAACTGAATTTCTACTTTGGCTTCCTTTTTTTATTTTTCCCTTTTCCTTTTTAATTTCAGTGTTGTTAGTGTTTTCAGACAGCCTCCCCCTTCCTCTCCACCCGCTCTGGGTACCTGTTTCATGGAGGTAGGTCCTGGGACAGGTCCCTGCTGGCACAGGGGGGGCTTTCGGCAGCCCCGCTGGCTGCACCCCATCCCCAAGGCAGCCACTGAGCAGAAAGGGAGGTTCAGAGCAATCAACCTCGGGGGTCTTATCCCCCCTAAGGCAATGCCCCTGCTCTGTGCCGAGCATGACAACCAATCTTCAAACACTATTTTGGGGCAGAAAGTGCAAAATCCCACAAACTGGCGCAACACAACTCAGCGGGAGCGTCCCTTTGACCCCAGAGGTGAGACTCGAAGCCTCATGGGGCTGTGGGCAGAGGAGGCACCGGAGCAGCATCCGCGAATCCCAGGCTGTTTATGGCACGAGCGGTAAGTAACTCCTGCTGTTAGTCGTGGGCTTTCCAAGCACAAAACGCTGCTTCGCTCATCAACAAATGGCAGGAGGAAAAGAGAAAACCCGACTGACTTGATTTAAAGTAAACACCAAAAAAAAAAAAATAAAAATCCAACCAAACCCTCCCTTCTTGTTATCAGAAAGGCACTGGGCTGTAGAAACACTGCATTCTAAATTAGCTTGTAATAGTTGACTTTGGGTTGCCATTTTTTGGGAAGAAAAGCAAATCTACCAGTTTTTCCTAAGGACTGGAAAATATCAAGGACCATAACATGTTTTCTTTTCAAGTTCATCTTCAGAGTTGTGAGGGTGATTCAACAGTAAAACTGGATTGTGGCCAAACATAGCTGAAGATGAGTCCTACTTCCAAGGTGGAGTGGGTCACTCTGCTCCCAGCTACCCCGAAATGCCACCTACGGGTCTCCATCCTCCTCCTTGGGACACCAGGATATTGCCCCCTTCCTTTCCAGGGAAGCTGCACCGCTGGGATGGAGGGAAGGGAAAGTACTACATCCATGCTTTGCTTTCTACCTATCTCCTTTGGTTGGTGAATTTAGACCAAGCAGGAGCTGTAAATGAGTTTTAAATAAAGGTAGGCTAGGCTTAAATTAAAAGCCCTCTTTCATAAGGCAGCTTTTGGCTATCAACAGCGTAAGCAGCCCAAACGCTGGTGGGCGGTGTTGGTGGCTGGGTGGAACCGCTGCTGGTGGAGTGGTGCCGGAGTTGGAGCCCAGGCACAGCCACCACAGCCACGAAGGAGAAATTTTAGCACCCTTTGGCCACAAAGCCACCACTCCCCTGAGCCATCTGTATATAGACACATACGTACACAGTCACACATGGGGTTTTTTTGCAGGGTGGGGTTTGACACTTCCTCTACTGGTTTTGCTGGGGCAGATGAGCGCTTTGCAATGAACGGGCAGGTTTTTTCCTCCCTTTCGAAGATGATGCCAGGGAAAAAGAAACCCTGCCTGCTCTGGGCCCCAGGGGAGCATACCTGAGGTGTTGTGTGTCCCCCCCCTGCCCCGCCGCCGAAAGCCCCACAGACAGCCCACCACCACCCATACCACCCTGGCATTGCCTTACCAGGGCTGGCTACATTTCCTCTCCAGAGGGTGGGTGTTTCGCTGTGCTTTTAGCTTGCCATCCAGATCCGCTGTATGGCCATCATTGCTTTCTTATTTCATATATCTATTAGTTAATTGTAAGTATATATACACATATTGTTGTATACATATTTGTTATATATCTTTTGTCGCATATAATTCTATCACACATACTTATTTTATGGGGGGCACGCAGCTGGGGCTGTTGGTACCCACTCCTCTGACCCCTAAAGTGTGTGCATCCCTCTGAGTCCCCTTGCCCACCACAGGCTGTGGCACTGGGACACATGTGTGGCCCTGTGGGAAGTTGGCACACATGTCCATAGAAGCCTCACGCATCCCTCCTCGATCTCCAGTGTGTCCCCACTGTGCGACCCCCATGCATGCCCACCACCTGTGCCACGCTGTGCCCCATCATGCCTGGCCCTTGCATTGCTACGTGTCCCCATGCTCCCCCATGTTCCCCCCATGAGCCCATGTGTCCCACCAGACCCCCACATCTCACTGGGTCCCCACGTGTATCCTGCTGTCCTCCCACACCTGCCCCTCCATACTTTTCTACATGTCCTGCCATGCTCCCATGTGTCCCTCTACACGCCCGTGTGTCCCCCTTCACCCTCATGTGTCTCCCATGCCTCCGCTTGCACCCTCCGTGTCCCACATGTCCCTCTGCACCTTCATAACTGTCCCTGTGTGCCATGTATGCCCCCCACCTTCCACACATCCCACCAAACCCTCTGCATGTCCCCAAACAGTCCCCAATGCGTGCCCCACCAAGCGCCCATGCCTGTCCCCTCCACCCTCCCTGTGTGACCCCCACCAGCTCTTCCTGCTGCCCCATCCCTTGCTGTCCCTGGGGCAGCAGAGGCTGCTGACACATTGGTACAACCCACTGCCATACTCTGAGGTGACACTGTCATTGTGGGAGAAGCGGCTCTCAGCAGTGAGGATGTTGTTCAAAATGAAATCAAAGATCCCTTTCCTCTTCTGATGCACGTTATCACCCTCTGATGAGCACTGCTTACTTCGAGCCCTTTGAGTACAGGCTTTCCTCTGGGGGAGAAATCCGGGAATTGAAACATGAGTGTTTTGGTGTAACTTGCCCACTTGTGACACACCAAACGGTTCTTGAAATGAGAGTGCAGGCAGCTCTCCTGCTCCTTTGGTCCGTGACTGTCTCAGCTTTCAGGATATAACACATCCTCAGGAATTATTTCAAGCTGTAGCAAGGAAAACACACAGCAAACAGTCCAACTGCTTGCAGTAGCCCTGTGACAAGACTTGTATCATATAAATATGACTACATGTGGCAAAAGAGAGAGGGTGCCCCACAGTACAGCTGCCGTAACCAATTTAGGTTGTTGTTGCCAACCTGAAAGCAACAAACCTCTTGCTACACGCTTTTCAGCTGACAAACAAACAACGTGATGGACCTTCCCAAGGTCGGTATTCCGGTGTTTGCTTTGGGTATCGACATTTCATACACCATTGTTGAGGGCTGGGAAGAACTTCAGTCATTGTTTGGGACTGTATTGTCTTTGTAGAAAGGTGTAGGGGCCTCATTTCCCTATTATTTGCATATCTTCTCATTTTACCGGGCATCGAAAGAGGAAGGCTGTGTCCATGATGTTGTGTCATGCAGAGTTGTCCCACCCCGGATGCATACTGAAGTGACACCATGGCTGACAGAGCAGGCTGGGATGCCTGGGCTAGACTGGTTTTGCATCCAGCCCAGCATCTGTCTCCAGCTGTGGCCAGATGTTTCGGTGGGAGGGAGGACAGGGCTTGTGATGCTTCCCCTGCCAGCCTCTGGGATCTCTGTTCCCTTCCTGCAGGTTCCTTGTGTTTGACTTGCTTTCTTCACTGCTGTTGAGGGCTGAGCTCATGCTTTGGTGGCACTAAATACAGGACCCAGCTCTCGACCAGAAGTGGTCTGTGCAGAGCCTGAATGAATCTACGACTCTCTTCTTCCCATCGAAATACCTACTTTTGCAGTTGTATGTGTTGAATTTCATCTGCCCTTTGACCACTCACCCTGTCTGCAGTTCTCACAGCATGTCCTTGTCCTCAGATAACTTCTTATCAGCGACAAACTCTCTGACCTCACTCCTCACCCATTTTCCAGGCCGTTTACGAAGATACCGAGCAGCGGAGGTCGCTGCGCAGACCCCCGTGGAAGGTCACTGCTGTCACGCTGCCGTTGTAAGAACTGGCTGTCTACTCCCGACCTCTGTTTCCTGTTTTTCAGCCCGTTATCTATAGATAGCAGGACCCACTTTCTTACGCTCGAATGGCTGCGTTTCCTGAGGAGCTTTCTCTGCAGCATCACTTCATCCTGAGCACCTCCCTGGGCTAATGGAGCTGTTGTGCCCACAGGAACGGGTGCACTCACCCGAGCCTTGGAACAGCTGTATGGTCCAAAGCCACCCCGCCCAGCTTTGAATACCTCACTCGGGCATCTCTGGTAGAAGCACGTATGCTTTGGGTCCCCTCTGCGGTCAAGGGGAGAGAGGGGCAACTCTGGACCCTCCAAGGGGCCAATCTCTGCCCATCATCTAGGGCAAATGCCCACTATCTAGGGGTCCTGCAGCCACCAAGCTGCTGACTGAGGGCTGAACAGCAAATAGCAATGATCCCCACTCAGCAGAAGTCTATAAATGCGTGGCATATTTGGTGTATGCACTTATGCCACTGGGACCAGTACGGTTTCTGAAGAAGCCCAGGTGATTTTGTAGCTGGGACAGGGCTCAGAGCACACGCTTTTAGCAATACCATTTTTCTCATGTGGTAGTGAGTCAAGTCCAAGACCTTTATTGACTCTGTCCTTACCGTGGTCAGTTCCTCCTGGTTGCCATTAAATACTCAAGTCATCTAACCAGCAACCGCATCAAGTTGCCCCTCACTAGCAGCACCTAAGAAGTCTATGAAGTCCATGTAATAGCATCGTGGTGGCACATACCGGACAGGCACGACTCGTTTCTCTTCACTCAGCTCTGGACAACGAAAATAACATGAAATGGCAACAATTCTCTTATTGTTTTATTCCATGATAATTTTCCTCTCCCTCCTTTCTCCGCCCCACTGAGGGACGTTTTGGCAGTTTGCGAACATCCCCCTGTTCGCATTCACTGAGTGTTACTGCAGGCATTTCTTTCATGTGACAGCTTGAAAAAGGGATGTGAAAGCTTTCCTTCTTGTCTTCCTGGCCTTTCCCTCCATCATCTGACCCTCATGAACGCTCTCCAGCAAACAGTTTGCCTTTCTTGCATGGTAAGATCTGGAAATAATTGCCTGCCACAGCACTTATTTCCATCAGTGAATAAGCTTGTGTAATTGCACTGTGGTCTTTGCTCCACAGTTCATTTTCTTAACTCAGAAATGTGCTTTTATTTTTTTGCACCATTGCATATATTCTGTTTATCCCCACGATTCCCTGTTGCCAATAAAGTAGGAAAATAAGGGATAATCACCACTTAAATACTTTCAAACCAATGCCATGTGTGGGGAAAAAAAATCACCAACCAAGGAAAAAGTGCTAGCATCCTCGAAAGAATGTGCATTGAACGTGCCCTAGCCAAAGTACCCGCTTCTTCTGACGGATCATATAAAAAACTTGAGGTCCTGACAATCTGACAAGCCACTTTTTGATTCCTCGAATCCCCAGCCACAGATCAAAGGCTGGCTCAGATCAGCAGCTCAGTTGTTATGGTTCTTGCTGATCATTTGTTTGTGTTTGGTATAGCAAGCTCTGGGAGCAGCGAATGTCATAATCCTGTGTCATTGTATAGCTCCAAGGAGATTACTGATAAATAACAATAATATACATACACACATAATGAACGGAGGCAGCAGCCAAACAGGAGAATAATTGCTGTCATGGTGGAACTCATTAACTTAAATTAGGCGGAAACAGGTTTTGGGGGTGGATGCCACCTTTTTAATTTCCTAGAAAAAACAAAGACCAATGTACCTTTTTAAAAATATGTGCCCTGAGAAATGCATTTCATGTCACAGGGAAGGAGCTGTGGATATGTGCATGCTTTTTATTGATTGTGTCTTGTATTCGCCCTGGGACTGCCCACTGAGAACTAAACTCACTCCAACCTGGACGTCGCTGTGACCCAGCCCCCATCAGAGCTACTGTTTCCTCACCGAGCGTCGCTTCTGTGCAGTCACCTCCATGAAGCAACCCAAAATCAGGTGACCTGAATGTCCTTCCTAAATCCGAGTGATATTTCAGTGTCTTCCAGGGTCCCAGCATGCACCATGGAGAGGTTGTTCCTACCTCCTCCCATTTTCAAAGCTGGGGGGTCTCTGTCCTGGGAGCTCTGGTGCAGCCGCCCCACTTTCACACCTCCGAACAGAGCTACTCCAGGTTTTGCTAAAAATGAAGGAGCTCCAAAATACAACCAAGTGTATTCTCTAGGTCTAGTGTTAGCCAAACACTGACCTGTAATGGCTATTTGGATGCCTGCCTGTGGACCTTCTATAAAAGAAATTATTCCAACAGAAAAATCTGGCCAAGCTTTATCCAGATTCAACTACTCAAACGAGCTTCTTTTTGCCATTCCACTTATGCAAAGCAGCAGTAAGCCCAGGTTAAGTAGCTACTTGTTTAACAGATTTAACTCTAGTTTACACCTTGGGAATGACCTAAAGCGGTAGGACAGTAAATTTATCCTAAATACATACACTCTTTAGAGATAAAGTGAAATCTTGGTTACGCTGACATTTATGAGACTTCCTCTAGGATTTCTCATCCACTGCCTTGGAAGTCTTGTCTGGGATTTAACATCAAGCCACCATCTTGAGGTTCATCTCTACAGGTGCTGGAGTTCAGTTAATCACAGCTGAAGTTCATCGAGTTGACAACTGCCAAGGAGGAGGCACTGCAAGGCAGATTTTCATCTCCGTTGGCTGGCATTAATGTGAAAATCAAAGGAGTTACCCTCAGTACTTACTGGTTTAATTAAAATTAGTTGGATCCTCAGTTAGTGGAAATCAGCAAGGAGGGAAATGTTAGGGAATTCCTTGCTGCTGAACTGTGGAGAAATGTACGCAGCGATAGGATTCCCAGGTCCCTCGCTTGGTTAATGAGGTGTGCCGCACAGACTGGATCCCCTCGGTGCAAATGTGGGATAATCAGTGCGGTCTGGAATCGCGCTCCCGGGAAAACCAGTCCCTCATGCTCCCGCGCCGCGGCTCGAGTCTTCTCCCATTCCGAGTTAATAATAAACACAACCCAGCTAAGTGATATACGTGACACGTTTATTACCATGTCCTTTAGAAGCAATTTCCTTTCTGCTCTGTTTTCTCACAGACAGTGTAATTACCGAGTTAAGGAGAACAGGAAAAAAAAAAAAGAAAAAGTTTCCAGATTTGATCTTTCCCAGATGAAATGGCAAAATTAATGAACCAGAGTATTCTCTTCAGAGATGTAAGGAGATATACCTTAGGGTTAACAGCTGCGTTTCAGCAAGTCTTCAAGAGAAGGGACACAGCGAAATCAACTCCATATAGGTACAGCTTAGCAACAGATTTTTAAACGATTATACCCGAGCCCTTGGTTTGTGCCTACATGGATGGCAGGCATCACGACATTCCCAGCTGTGCTTTTGCAAAACAAACCCAGCCACCATTCCTCACATAACAGATTGCTCAGTTCCATACAGAAAAAAAAAATAAATATATAATTTAGGTCAAAAATCCTAATGCTGTTGGAGCAGGTGACCATTGACTTTGTCAGAGCTAGGGCTTCCCTGCCATGGTGCCTCGTTCTGGACTGTGCAAGGTGGGATGCCATGCGTTTTGTGCGGCACGTTCTTCCTGTCCTGCTCTGTAGCCCCGTCACCAGGGAACCTCTTTAACTGTGGGCCAGAAAGTAAACCCTCTATTGCAAATTGCTCACCATCAGGTGCCCTAAACTGTCCTAATAGTTGCATAAACCAGAAGGTTGAGAAGAACGTGAGTGAGGGGGCGCAGGCTGAGAAGCACCGGGGGGTGCGGGGAAAGGCTGTTGGTTTGCTCTGCACCAATGTGCCCAGTGAGAAATAGTTTCCATGCATGCTTTCAACCTCTTCTGCTTGGAAAGAAAGGACACAGCCCTGAGGCACCATCACTACAATGGGCTCTATGTAAGATGCTGCTTATAAGCATTCGTCAAACTGCAGCGAGCGCAGGACAGTGTGGCAATGTGTCCTCATTCAGCAGTGCTTCCCATGGGCGATGGATCCATGCTGGGAACTGGGCAGGCTGCTGCTTGATGCTGGCAGAGGGAGGCAATCTAAGGTGCCTGTGTTTTAACCTCTGAAGTCCCAAATGATTTAGCTTCTGACATCCTCAGAGGGCCTGCGTCAATCTCACTGCCCTTGGGCCATCGCAAGCAGGAGCACTGTCTTGGTGGCAGGACCTCAGGATTAAATCATCCCCTGGCAAGTGCTCACTGCTTCCCTGTTGGTCCAAGATTTGGAAACTTTCAGGTCATAAGGCAAAACCTGCAGTTATGTGTGAGTCTGCCCGCTCCATGCTAGCTTTCAAGAAGTGTAATTTAGCGGCAGAAAATGGAGGAGACAGCTAGCAGAAAGGTGGCGTGGATGGAGTGGTGATGGACAAAACACACTTGCGCTGTTGCAAAGGCAGATGAGGGCCCTGCACTCACCCTTCTCCAGCATCTCCAGACCAAGGGCACCACAAGTGCATCTCCAGACCAAGCACACAGGAGACCCCTCAGAAGGGTCAAAACCCCCTTTCCTCCATGAGAGGTCTCCGTTTTCAGGGGCTGCCCAGTGGGGCTGGTCCTGAAAGTTGCCCCCTGCCAGGGCGGGTGTTGGGACGCCCCCAGAGCCCCTCACGGCTCCGAAAACCCTGGTGTGTAACCTCTCATGGCCAAACCAACCAGTCAATGGGTCTGGTGCCACAGCACAATTTCTGCTTCTCGCCCGGCAGTTGGCCATGAGATTGGCTCGAATGGGGATGTTTACTACAGCGGAGGGGAGAGATGGGTACCCTTGGGTTTGTGATGCTGGGATATCCCCACGCTGTGGGTCAAACATAAAGAAGTAATTAAGCTTAATCCTTCCGAGGCAGAAATTATGGGTCAGATTTCAGCTGGCGTAAATCACCACGGCTCTGCTGGGGTCAATGGAACAAACCGAGCTTGTGCCAGCACAAGCTCTGGACTGGTGCCTGTCATTGTGTGCAGTCACAAACACTGCTGAGTGCCATGAAATTAGAATGAAAGATTAATAAAATCATATTTTGCATTGTCCTCAGCACAGACAGGCCATTTGGAATAGCACAGCAGCCACGTATTGCCGGTGGGTCTGACCCATGTTGTTTTCAAAACTCACTGGTGTGTGGGGAAATTAATATGGCTACATGGTGAAAAGTATTATTCTCTGCTTTATTTGGTAATTTAGCCTTATGGCTCAACAATTCACTTCATTTAGCCTTATAGTTTTTATTTTAATTCACACACAGCACTCAGCTCATAAGCTGAGCCATTCTCTAGGCAATATTCCTGGGAATTTAGGAGTTAGTGCCCCTCGGGGATTTGCTCATACACTGCCCCTTGTACCAGTCAGACCCAGGTGTGTCAGAGGAAATGTCTCTTCAGTTCTTCATCTCCTCCAGGAGTTCCTTCAGCATTCCTCTTCATTGACAATCATTCTGATGATTCATTACAATTTATGATAGCCATGGTTATTTGGCAAATTGAAGGCCACTCCTCTCCTTTTACAATATGTATGACACTGATCCAGTGAAAGACTTAACATGCAGATTTTTTATTTTGAAACAGCCTCTCGTGACTGTACACAGTCTATACTGGCCTGACATTGTGCCCCTTTTTCCCCTATATAAGAAAATATGTTTTTGTGGAATCCAGCCATTCGCTATGGTTTAGCCTCCCTCCCAAAAACTGTAATTGAATTTTGCAGGTCCTATCTCAAACTCACTTGATGTGATATTGCTTGGATATTAAAAGGTATTATTGCATTAAACCCAGTAACAGTACGTTTGCTATTTAATCATATCACACTTCTGATTTGCAACAGAAACAACTTCATGGTCAACCTGAACACTGGAGCTGGAAAAAAAAGCAGATTACATTTTATTTCTCAGAGGTGTAATAGCCTTTATTCTTGCAATTACTTACCTGTGTCATCTCTGATTAGAGTTAATTACTGTAAAAGATAAGATGTTCTGGCTTTCACTGTTACAGGTAGGGAAATACTGGATCAGTATGACATGGCACATGTTCATTGCACTTCGAGAGACATATTCTTCAGTGAAAATTGACAGAACAATTTCAGCAGACATCAAACCTTCTCCTGAATTTGCACAAGGCCTGCGGATGCTGCTGCCACACAGTAAGTTTTTGTGATATTTTCTGTAAAGATGGATTAGCAGAACTGAGACCGTGATCTTGTCTTAGAGATTATGACTGCATCCATCCCCAAACACGCTAGTGCTTCAATTTGATGTCCATGGCACAACCAGGGTGGCGTGCTGTGCATTTCCTCGCATGGAAGGAGCCTTGCTAGGCCACGTGGCTGACAACAGAAACCTTAATAGCCACACTTTGGATTTGCTAAAGGGTTATCAAGCATCTGCAGGTCCCTGTTTGATTTCTCCTAAGTTGGAAAAGACTTCTCAAACTAAGGGGTTTCCAAAGAGCTGTTGCTGGGACAGCCTTGGTTCCTGGCTTTGGCTGGGCTCAGGTTTTGTCCTTTGCATTGCAGAGAGCATCTTCATAGCTCAGACTGGCAGAACTTGGGATCTCGTGGAGCAATCCCACCTGTGGTACCTATATCAGATGTACCTGTATCAAAGGCAGCGCTGATTTCTCCTGGATCTCCTGTTCCATGTCTTGCCAGTTAAGATGGGTATTTACAGTTTGGACTACTGGGTCTGTATTGCATGAATTACCATGGCAGATGTGTGAAGTTGCAGCATGGTAGGATTAATGCCTGGATTTCAAGGGCATATTCCCTTGGTTTTAAGGAGCACAATGTCTCTCTGTTGACGGTGGAAGGAAAAAAAAGGATTTTCTAAAGGGAAATCAGAGCTGCTGGTTGCTCTGATCTGTCCCTCTTCCCTCCCCTTTCTCTCGTTGTTGAGTACTGAGGAAGCATGTAGACATTAGCCTTATAGAATCATAGAAAGGTTTAGGTTGGTAGGGACCTTGAAGATCATTTAGTTCCACCCCCCCTGCCATGGGCAGGGGCACCTCCCACTAGACCAGGTTGCTCAAGGCCCCATCCAGCCTGGCCTTGAACACCTCCAGGGATGGGACATTCACAGCTTCTCTGGGCAACCTGTTCCAGTGCTTCCCACCCTTAAAGCGAAAAATTTCTTTCTAATATTAGCCTTAGCCATTAATACACACCATTTTGACCCCTCACAGCATCCTAACTCAGTACTCTGCTTGTGTCCATACCTCTCTCTTGTTTTGCACATCATTACCCCTTGGTAATCACACGTTCAATTTAATTTCCTCATTACACCTGGAAAAAGTTCCCTACCTGGAGCAGGACATGAGAAGGGTTTCACTCCCTGCTGCAGCCCCCCTGTTTAGCTGCGAGATGAGAGGAGAGGATGCCAGCTTTGCTCAGCCCCTGTACGACGGCAGGGCACTGGGCTGGGAGAGGAGGGAGGGTGGCAAGCAACCTGTGGCCACCCTCTGCTGCGGGTTTGCTGTCTAACCCGGGGTCATTTCATCTCAGCACGCTCTGCTTTGGCCTGTGAGAGGTGTCGAGCCGAGCGTTTGCCCAGCTTTGTAAAACCCTTGGTTATTACAGGTGGGTTGTGCTTTCCAAACATTTCTAACTACCCTCACACCATTGTGCTTGGCTTCCCTCCTGTCTTCGTTTAAATCCCCCTTGAACACTCACTCCTTCCAAGAGGCCTATAAATGCTAACCTATGTCAAGATAATGTCATTATCAGTACCATCAATGGAGTAACTCACCAAGTGCTGAAATAAATCACTTTCCCTGGGGATTACTGCCTAAAAGCCAAATGTAATCAGTAAAGCTTGGGTTTGACAAGGCTGTCACAGATAGAATTCATTTACTAATGAGTTGCAGCCTATAGTCCACATTGGTAATGTGTCTGTGGTTTTAATGAAACGTTACAGAGACCTTCTTCTTAGCATTTGTTGCTTGTTAGATAGACTGGTTGTCAGATATGTCTTCCCACTTGATGGGAAAGTTTTTTTCTTCCTCTTCCCCCGGCTGAACAATAGGTCTGTGAGCATCGCGCTGCCAAATACTCTTTTCTAAAATCATTTTCGCTCCTTTGGAAAAATGTACCTCTTCGGCCTAAATCAACATGTCAGCTGTGCTATCGCCCATCCATGGAGGGATGCTGCCTTTTACAGCGGTTTTTATGAAATAGTTTCTCCTGACAACTGCCGAGAGAAAAATAAAAGTGCTATCTGTTCACTGTGCTATCAGGAGAAAACTTGAATCATCGATAAGGATGGTTTCTAAGCAACCAAATGCAGCCTACAACCATAATAACAGCACTTTGAAAGTAAATCACTTAGTCTGGTACATGCGAAGACCCACTCTCCAATTAATGGCAAATTCATATCAGCTCCATTGTCTGGCAGACACACATTAACAGGGCTGAAGTGGTTCTAAAACAACTTTAAGCGGTAAAACAAAACTCAGAGGTATTTGGATCTCCTAAAGAATAATAATTTTAAAGAGGTTTTGCAGAAAATGTCCTAAAGGTTTTAATAGAAAATAACAATTCTTACCTTCTTCTACCCTACAGGATGTTCTGGTGAATTGTGTCTCCATTCAAGGACGGCTCCTAAAATCTACAGAAAAGATATTCATTGCCATATTTGTTTTTTTACTATTTTGCCTAACTTTCCCCATAGAAAAGTGACCTAAGTACCATTGAGTGTTGTGTTTATTACAGTGCAGCAACATCTTTGTAAAGAAAAGGCACTCTTTGTAAGAGAATCACATACTGTCTCATTGTCTGCTCTACTGAAATTTAAACAAAGGTCAAAATAGGATCAAAAATGATCTTTTTCAGTAGGTAATAGGGAAACCTGTAAAAAATACTTTTCCCTGTCACAGTCCACTGCCTAAATCCATCACTCCTCAGGTCTACTGCCTGCCATAAATCTTCCTTTCTCATCTGCTCCTCTTCTCCCATCTTACTACTGAGAGTGAGTGATGCTGCCTGAGGGTTGTTTCCCAACGAGCTGGTGCCATCTCCTCTCCCCATGGGAAGGGACGCAGACCCTGATTTGTCTTAGCAGGGAAATAAGCCAAGAAGACTTGCATCTTCATCTCCATCTTCCTGGTACATATTAACAATTAGGAAGGGACTTCGGGGACCTCCCGGGCCATGAAAAGGGAGGTAATGTTTTAAAATGCATTGCAGAAGAGAGCAGCCGGCAGCCAGTTGTTGCTCCTCATGCTTTTTGTGAGGAGGGCAAGGGCTGCAGCAACTCGTCCTCAGGTGGCCCCATCATGGACATGTGTCTGGGAGCTGGGCACTGCGGCCATGGACCACTTGGAAATGGGAGAATGGGGTTTCAGCTGCGGAAGGGAGCATCCTTGGTGGTTAGGAACTGGCTGGGATGGGTGGTGGGGAGCCCGGGGGAGACTGCTCCCTCGTTCGCTCATGCACAGAGCTCAAAGGGTCACAAACCCTGCGGTCCATGTGGGAACAAGGACCAGAACTTAAAAAAACGGATGTTTGCTGGGGGAAACACAGGCACTGCGGCCACCCAGGAGCCTGAGCAGCTTACAAAGAGCTTTTCATATTGCAGTTTGGGTCCTTTTTAAGTGGCATGCTAAGATTTCCCCCATAATTTCTCTGGGCCTAGTAGTAAAATGGGGGTGGAAATATTACATCTGTCCTTGCTCTGTCTGATTTGCCTAGTTAGACAGTGTCTGGGCCAGTGATAGTGCTGAACACCACTGCAATACAACTAATACCAAATTACTTGCAAGTCCATGCTAGAGGAATTATAGAAGCTTGAGAATAAAGCAAAATAGAGTGGAAATCTGGGTATGCCAATTGTTGGAGGGAAAGACTGTAACTCTGTGAATATTTGTTGTGGACTTTTCTATGCTAATGCACAAATGACAAATATTAAAAAAAAATAGGTGATGGCATCATAGGGTCTGTCCATGTGTAAAATGCTCCTGGAAAGCTCAATGTATTTAGTTTTTGGAACATACCCTCCATTTCTTCAGACACACGGAAGAACTGGTTTCCCCCCACCTGCTCTCATGGAAGGACGTTTCAGATGAAGCCTCTCCGCAGGGCATCTTTTGGGGAGCAGAAGATCCCTGAGCCCATGGGAATCAACCACGTGGTGATGAAGTGCATGGGCCACCAAGGCAGTGCTTGGTGGAAGACCCTGAATGCCATGCACAAAGCAAGTCAGAGCAGACAGATTTGGAGACTTGATGAACAAGCCAGAAGTTTCAAAAGGAGAACTTTGGACGCCTGCAGGGATTCTCACCTAATCCCAAAGAGTTCTCCGTGATGATGAGAAAACTAAACCAAAGAAATGCAAGGATGTGGGGTTTTTTCCTTTCTCATGCTGTCTGATTAAAGAGGACATTTTGGATTAGAAACCAAGGTGAATCCTGTGAACATAGAGAGCGCTTCAGGGCTTGAAAGGAAGGAGTCCAAGGAATGTTTGCACTTCTGTAAACATTATTTCATGTCTTTTTTATTCCATGGCATATTTTGTATGGGTATATGAAGCTATTTAATATTGCCTGTGAGCAGCAAGAAGCAAAGGACACAGACAAGCCCATTCACATGCAATCCATAAGTCCAAGGGCAATGAATTCTTCAGCTGAAACTGAAGAAGGAGCTTGTGAGCATGACTTCCCCACTGACAGAGCAGGGGACTGCCATGCCTCTTCTGCAGCTAAACTTGGGTCATAAAACCCAGCCTCGGGGTGGCTTTTGGCTCTGTGTGACCTCCTGCTCTGTGATATGAGGCACTCTTGAGGGTGAGAGTAGGTTGATGGATCAGGTGGTGTTGAATACCCTGGACTCAGGGCAGTGGAGGGCCTGTAGGAGAAACTGGGATGGGAGACCCATCACAGACCTACCTCTGCCATCCCAGACCCATCACAGCCATGCACATCTGTGCAAAGTGTGGGTTGGTATTTTTGGGACCCACCTGCCTATGCTGTGTGAGCCACGGAGGTGTGCTCACGGCACAGGACCAAAAACATTGAATAGCAGCTGGGCTGTGGAAAGGGTGCAAGGAGTGGGAAGGTGTGTCCCCTACGCCCCCATCACAGTTATTCACATTATTAATTACCTGCAAGGTGGGAATTCAAAAGTGCAGGCATAAGAGACCCCTGAAGTCTCCACAGCTCTTGCAAAAACAGAGTTAAAAAGCCCAGAACATCCTTCTCAGGGCAGCTTAAGATGTTTCTCTCTCTCTCCTGTTTAAAGTTTTCTATGTCAGCTTCTCAGCTGTACTTGCATATGGGGTGCATATGGAGGAGAAAAAAAGCAGCAATGACTGGCGCCAAACAGGGCCTGCTGCAGCTTTTAACAGTCCTCTCCACTTACCATTAAAATGTAGCTTTGCCCCATGAAAATGCTGCTTTATTGCTGCAAAAATACTTCCCAGTGACATGGCCCTTGGAGCACAGCAGGGAAATGTGCCACAAAGCAGACTGCTCCGAGGTAGCAGGAGCAGGGCTGAGAGCAGCAGCCGGGTTGGGTTGCCCCAGAGACATCCAGTCCCGCTAACCCATGTGGTGGGAGCTCAGCAACCCGGGAAGCTGTTGGGTGGATGGACTGGGGTGGTTATGGGAGAAAGCAGCAGCGATGCACGGTATGCCTTGCTCAGGCTGCCCTGGGTGACAACTCAGGCTATGGGACCACGCCGAGCCCCCCATCTATCCACCGCATTTTGTCCCACGCCATGCCTTCCCAGGTGGGCGTCTTTCCTCCACCTCACTTGGACGTTAGTGAGGATGTCTCTCCAGCTTTGGCAGGCTGCGTTCACCTGGGACCTGGACTTCTCCTCTTCTTGCAGTCCCAACCTCATTTCCAGGCTCCCCAGCCCAGGTGCATCAAAAGGCAGTTGTACGTGCCTGGTTGCATCCCACCACCATGCCCCAGTCTGGGGGCCAGCTGGTCCTCCCGCTGTCCTGTATTTTGCATAACACTGCCTAAGAGGCATCACCCTGGCGGGGGTTCCTCTCCCCATCAGCCCTGGCAGGGGAAGAAGTGGTGGCCCAGAACTGGAGGGTGACATGCCAGCAGGGCTTGGGAAACCCATGCATTTTTGACACCCGCGGTGGGCTGCGGCACTGCCCCTGTTCCCAGGAAGTGGTTGGCAGCTCCTTTGAAGCTGCCTGCCCCCCATCTGCCTGCCAGCTGCCCTTCCCTGCCGCAGCTGCCTGCAAAAGCATCGTGGGCGGGAGGTGGAGCGGGAGCAATGCTGAGGCTCAGCGTTTGGCAGGATGGTGGGCTGCCCGCGGCGGGGACGGGTGACGGGCTGCCTGTGCAAGGGATGGTTTTCGGGGTGGCGGTTGCGAGCTGCGGCCATGGCCCTTTGGGTCCTCCACCCCTCTCCCATAGCAGGTGGTAGTCACTGAGCCGCTGGCCAAAATCTATTTCCGATTAGGGCAAATTGCACTTCAGTGGGATGCCAAATACTTGCACAGACGTAGAGGACATTCGGCTTGGAGCTGCATGAGGACAGTGTTGGTTATGGCATAAACCTTCATCACTGCTTCAGAGGCACCCAAAAGCAGGGGACAAGATACAGGCTGGCAGTGGGCAGTGGGGTTTCTTAACCCTTTCTGCTGGTGTTTGCCGAATTCCCTGGGAAAGACCACTTGTTTTTCAAGAGGTGTTTTCTTGTCTGTGCTAACTGTGCCTGTTCTCATGAGCTGTACGCATCTGCCCCACCTGACAGCATCCTCAGCAGTCTGTGACGGCTGCATTCCCCTTTTAAAACTCAACCAGAGGCTGCAAAATACTTGGTTATCAAAGATTTGTCTTTTGGCCGCACTGCATCTGCGATCAATATCCATTTTAAGGCTTCTTGCATGACACTGCAGAGTTTTCTTCACCAAACAGGATGCAGAATAGATGGTAAAAGGTGCACTGTTTCATTTTTTTTATCCTTTTATTGTATTTTAGGTAGTTTCAGCATGTATATTTTTTCGTTCTCTGTTTCAAAAATATACACCCACACTGACACCGTAGACAGTCTTTACTGCTGATATCCACTCTTATTATCTCTCCATGCTCTAGTAAGACCTGTATTCATCTTCTCCTGGAGCAACCCACTGGTGAAGACCTGAACTTTTTAGCAGTTATAGTCAACTAAGACAAATTTTTATGAAGTTATTTCAAAAACGGAAAGTGAAATTAGAAGCCAGATTTCATCAGGAAAGCACTAGTTGCAAAGCATTAAGAAGTGGTGAGATTAGTAAAAATATACGGAAAGAAAATAATAAGCCTCAGAAAAACTCCTTTTTTTTTTTTTTTTTTTTTCCCTGCATGGCTAACTTTTCAGAATATTTTGCCCACACTCAAAGTTACCCTTCTGGGGAAAAGAAAAGGATCACCTTTTTTTCATAGGAGTCTCTGGGAAACTGTGAGAAATCATATATTCTGTCACCCTGGCCACGCTGAAATTTCTGTGGCAACCACAGGCAGAGCCAGAGGTGAAAAATACAGGGTCAGAGTGGAAAGGAATGAGCGGCTGCTCTCAGGGTATAAGAAAATAACACAGGTGTTAAAGTGCCCTCCAGTGCCAACCCAAACAAAGGGTGGTCTGCTCTTAATTTTCCTTAGAGTTACAAGGGTGTAGTTTCCGACTACAATGAGATTTCTTTCCGTAAAATTTAGTTTAGGAATCAAGAATATGTTTTTACACTGAAAAATTAACAACTCCAGGGATTTCTGGACTCATGTGCTTTGGCAAATAAGGTCAATTGTAATGGCATTAGCACCAAGTGGACAAATGGGACTAATTTGCAGTATAGTGGATTCCAGATAAGTAAAAAAAAATGCTGATGATAAAGATTTATGAATACCATGTTCACGCTGATGAAGTGCCTGGTTGTTGCTACTTATAATTTAATACTAGTTACACTTGGATTTTTTGTTTTCATCCTGTGGCCTTTTTAGGGGCAGGAAAAGAAGGGGAAGAGAGCAAAAGGATTTGGAGGATGAGAGCGGGGTCAGGCTCTGCACGCGCTAAAGAAACAACAAATTGTTTGAGGTCACAGACATTGTTAAATCATGCTCGAAAGGTCCAGTACACTTGTCCCAGCTGCTATCATCAAGCAGATGTTTGTTTTTATATTAAATGTGGAGATAAAGCTGAGCTGGCGTGATGAGGACTGTCACTTGCTGATGCAGCCTGCCCGGGGCACTGTGCCAGCAGGAGATGCTTCAGACCTCGGCCACCGTGCTTTCCCCCCCCCGGCGAGCTGCAGTGCATGCAGAGGTGCTCGGGAAGGGGTGGCTGAGACCTGGAGGGTGGTGGGAATACCCTGGCTCTGCTCCCTCCTGCTGCCTCCAGGGACAAGAAGAAGAAAACAGTGTGGGGATTCCTGGCTGTTGCCTCCTAAGGCCTCTGCTGACCAACCATCAGCGGGGTTTCCAGTTAGTCCCATAGGGAAAACAGGTAGGAAGGGAACTACTTGTCTGTCTCCTTGGTGAATCCACGACACATCCAAGCCTCTACAGGAAGTGTGGGCTTTTCCTCTCCCATGCAGTGTCCCTGTGCAGCAGCAGGACAGAGCGGCTCTCAGATCACCCTGGGCAGTTCTGAGCTCCTCATAAAGTCCACTGATTTTAAAGGGAGTTTTGCATCAAAATGTTTTTAAGCACTTGTGACTTTTTTTTTTTGTCGTTGTTGTTGTTTGTTTTTTTTGTATACTGAAGTGACAGTACTCTGGGAAAGGTTTGGTGGGCTCTCAGCTCCTCTAAACACATTTCCATCAATAGCCGATACTGGACAATGGTTATGGCTGGCTGTTGCTTCAAGCAGTGTTATAGACCTGGTGGGAACAAAACACCTCTGTGGGCCACTCTTCCAGAAACTCTTGTCATGCACTGTTGGATATGGTGCCAAGGTGTTCAGGGGGAATTTCTGTGGCTCCTGAAATATTCTGACCTTGAAGCTGGCCTTTTTCCTGAGTCAATGACTAATATTCTTCAGGCCTCTTATCTGACTGCTCTTTTTTTTTTAAATAATACTTGAGATCTGAGTAAGGTAGCAATTCCAAATCGACAACATTTCTTTAGGCTTATCAAAATACACAGAAAAAAAAACAAACCCAAGAAAGGTCAGAAGAAGAATCGAGAGGGCAACTAAGGTTCTATTACTCTATATAATTTTCCCTTTGAAACGTGGGTTTGCAGTTTCATATTGCACCATAAACAGCAGATAGCTCCTGTGCCCTTCTGAAGGCTAATTCACTCATGTAACTCTGTGTTACATGCCTTGTGTTCAGCCTTTATAAAAAACCTGATGCGATCTTAATCATTTTCTGCCTCCTGCATTTCTTGCTTTTCTTCTTGCTTATTTTTACACTTAGAGATTCTTGGCATCGCTTGTTTGGGATGTTACATAAAAGACTTTAACAACTGTAGTGGTTATTTAAACATCAACCTCAGCAAAATGAAGGTAACATCACCATTTATTTCTAATAGAAGGTGATTTCCCTGCTCCACAGACCAGAAGATCCTCATGTAGCATTTCACCATTTCACTATCTCCTCTGGTGAAATAAAGTCCAGGAGGAAAGAAACCAGCAAAGGAGGCAGAGACAAAGATGAAGACAGAAAGAGCCAGTGTCTTTTTTCCATTTAATTGTAGGCACCTTCTACCACCACACCTGCTCCATGGCTTCAACGTTTGATGAGCTGATCTGATAAATCTGTGCTGTTAGGCTTATTTAAATATTTTGAGGCTACATGTGTAAGGTCTAGGACTGGATTCACCCTGTACCTGGAGCATCAGAGGTAAACATGCAGCTGACAATTTTCCCTAGTCTTTCAAAACTGGCCATCTCTAGAGAGTGGTTCACATGTTAGGTGGGCCATATCTCCGTCTTTTTAGAGACTAAGACCAGTTTTGGAACATACTGTTCCAAACCCATCTGCCTTTATTGAAAATTCAGGCAATTCAAGAAATCTTGCCAAGGAAATGGACCACCAAGTCACCATCCCAACGGGAACCAGACAGAGAAAATATTTCTGCCCTTTGCCTAGCAAGAAAAATTTGAAGACAGTTTAGAAAAAGCGTCTTTAAATCACATTGCAAAGGCGTTTTGTACCAATGCAGATGATGGTGAGTACTCAATGAGATTGTCAGATGCCAACAGGTAATGCATTTCCATCAAGATCAACAGGATCTGGCAAGTTAACTCTTTCAAAGAGTCTGCTAAGTAGAAGCTCCTTTTTCCAAGCTGGCCATTAAATGCTCAAGAATCTAAATCTCCCTGAAAATCCCATTCCTTAGGAGTTAAGTTGCTTTTCAAAATGGTATTTGGCACCCTAAGTCATTTTTTCAGAACGCCTTTTTGAAAAATGTTATTGTAAGTCCTCTGAGATGCTGCTCGTGACCACAATATGTTGTGGAAGGGTTGCGATACCCAAGAAAATTTGATTATCAATTTTTTGAGCATGTTCTTTGGCAGATCAAGTGCAAAGAGTAATTTTATTTAGCTTGAAGTATCTGGTAAACATAAAGAGAAAAAGGGCTCTGTAGTTGGACAGGTCTTATCTCAGTATCTCTATTTACATTTTCAAAGAACACTGACGCAATCGAGCTACCAAAAGAACTGCTTTCCATCAGCCTGGGAACAGAAACAAATTAGTCTTTAATGGTGTTGTGTGAAAACTATGGCAAATGTTATGTAAAACTGTGCAAACAGAATGTTTGTGTTCTAGTTCCAGGTCATTTAGTGGGCAAAAAGAGAGACATTTTGTGTGAAATAGCCATGAAACGGTTCGCTATTATATAAGGATAGGAACTGCTAGATCAAACTCATGGTGACATGCCGAGAACCAGATGCTTCAAAGCAAAATGCAAGACATCCCAGTGTGGATAATTATGAAATAGTCTGACCATAGGGGAAATTTCTGCATAAACGGCTTTAGTCCTAAAAGGCTACATGTTTATACTGCTTCTGAAAAGGTTTTAGCCTGATTTCCCACAGACACAGGGCTTATGCAACCAGTGCGCTGCCTGGCTGTGCAAATCCCTGACTCCCTCCCTCCCTGTCTGCCCTCCTGCCTCCAGCAACCTCTGGACACATCCTATCTCCGCCACGTGGAGCAGAGGGGAGGAGGTCTCACAAAGAGTTAAGTTCCTACAGGTTTCATGAATATAAGCTGCTCCCCAGTGAGGAGAGACAGGTAATCGTGCCAGCTCAGGGTGAGCTTACACCTCATTAGAAACGAGAGAAACCCCATGGGAGAGCATCTTATAAGTGCTCCAACTGTGGGAAAAGCTTCAGCCATGGCTCTCCATCAACAGGAGATGCAAATCCCAGGTAGCCACTGGCATTAATGGCACTATCTCTTTTTCCTATTGATTATAACTTTGGATATCCTTAGGATAAATGCTTAATTCTTTGCGACTGAACATGTTCTTAGCTTTAACAACATCCAGGGGAAGTGAGTGCTAGTTGAATAAAGTGCAGATAGGACATTTCCTTTTGGTACCAGAAATCTACAGATTTTGTTGTAACTCTTCCCATAAAGCAGCTGGGCTTAATTAGTGCATGATGCTCTTTATGGGCCAGCAGGCTAATTTGTAAATTAATTAGAGGTAAGTTGAAGGCAGTCTCTTGCCTCTTGGGAACACTAGAATTAATTGTTTCAAGGTGTTGAAACCTTGCCTCTTTGCCACACTGGGCTGTTTGACCCTTCTCTTGAGTCAAAAACATTTTAGAAGATTTGTATTATCCCTCTTCTCAGACCAGGACAGAGCCACCCCCTGGTATCCATCTTTTTCACACTGAGTTGCTGCAGAGTCCTCAGGATGCAGATAGATAGTGTCTTCAAAGCTTGGCCATCTTCTCTAGGACCTGACCCACAGTGAGCTTCCCCATACCAATCCATTCCCCTTTCACTGCCAAATGCCACATCTTGTACCGCTTCTTCATGACCTTCACAGCAGCATGAATTAAATGAAGCCTCCTAGGAGAAGGAGAAGACGGAGAAGTCCTTACCACAGTGCTCACATTGGCCTGGATGGTGTTTAGATATTGAACAAAAGTTACAACAGGAAGTTCTAAGGTGGAAAGACGGGTCCCCTAAACTGGAAGAAGATATGTATATGTGTTTCCCACAAAATTCGGCAGCTGGTATAGCATTGCTAACAGGGAAATTTATTCATAGATATCTTGGCAACTTCTCAAGGTAGTCTCATTTCAATTGCAAATGCACACCTCTCTACTTTTCATTAACGTTTGTGCAAGGACAGTATTGTTCCTAGGAGCAGTATTGGGAAGGCAGTTTGACACACCCACCTGTGGGTTGCTGGCTCCTAAAATAAAATAAGTAAAATAAAATCAATCTATATTTCATTTGGAAGCCCAAATGATTTATAAGATGAATCAACCTGTCAGGGACAGTCAGGGCTGGCAAACAATATGTCATGTCTCAGACGGTGGATTACACAGTTCAGCTGCTTGACTGCAAACCTCAAATATGCAGGAAAACATAGTGCTGGACTCTGTTTAGGCAAGATGTTAATTGAACAAGTTCAGAAATTCACACTGTGTATACATTTCTTGTCACAATGAGCTGAGCTGCGTGTTCATTCAGTTTTCTTGGAGATGTGGCTTTTATTCACATGGAAGAAGAAGCGCTGAAAGGACATGGAGGCCTGGTGGCCTGAGAGAAGAGGAGCAGCAAGACCCTGCACGGCCAAAGGGACAGAGAAGCTGGTAACTCTGAAGGACGGATGACTGTTCTTAGCTGTTTCTTTTTGAAAGGAGGCTCTGGAGAGGTTGGCTTGTTTTTTTTTGGTGAAGTTGCTAAGCATTATGTGTTTTTGACAAGACCACCTATTTTGATGTAACATCATGCTTCTTCAAGCAGCCATATCAGCGTGTTATTTTCCGTACCTTTTCTTTGGACCTTTGACATTTATGTCCATGCGTGCAATATACTTTACGTTCCAGTCTTCTCTTACATGTCTACCACACATCCTTCATCCTCGTTTCCACACTCCCACATAATCTACTAGAAGGGCAATTTTTTGGCATTTGAGAGGAGTGTTAACAAGGATCAGATGCTGCCATCACTTATGAAAGAGCTAGTTTTCCTTTACCAGCTGTGGTATGTGCCTGTAAAAAAAATCCATCAGTGTGGACCTTACAGCAAAGTTCTTGTATTTAGCAGGTGAGAAGTCAATACTTGACCTGTAGTGAGATTTGCTCATGGAAAACCCCTGGAAGCTGTCTTTAGCAGTGAGGCATTAGTCACTCTTGGAAGGCTGTTAGCTGCTCGGTGCTTCTGGCTCGCACCGTGCCATGCCATGCCACGTGCGAGGATTGCTTTGGAGGCTGCACAGTGTTAACAGCAACTCCCACTTTGCCTCAGGTGTTGAGTTTAAGCGCATGGTTCCCGCTTATTTTAGGAAAACATGAGCTCATGTTCCAGACAGCTTTCTCCCCAGCCAGAAGTCATGTGTTGCAGTCCTTCCCTGCGCTGGGGGGCCAGGAGGGGTAATGCCCCGCATCTGGGAAGAGTGTGTGATGGGATTTCTGCCAAACCGGTTTGGGGACGTGGGGTGGCGGGGAGACAATGAAAAGAGGCAAAGGGATGAGAAAGGGATGTTTTCCGTGTCAGGTGGAGATCAGGCAAAGAGGAGATAGTGGAGCAGTGAGGTCATGGAGCGAGGTCTGAGAAGTGGAATCTATTAGAGCATCAAAAGCAGTGGATTAAGTCATGCTGCACGAAGGCTAAGAAAACTCCTAAAAAAGAAATTTAAAAAAGGCAAAAAGCAGGCGGTTAAGGAAGAAGTCAATTTGATAGACTGGAAAGCTGGCTGGCTCACCGGGATGCCGCCTTGGAGCCATGACTCTCTTCGGGAAGAAGAAAGGCAGCTGCTGCCTAATGGATGGTCACCCACCCCCTCCAATCTCCGGTTTGTCCCCGATCTCCAGCGACCGTGGCTGTGCAGGCACAGGGATGTGCTTTGGCAGGAACTAGTGGCATCTCAGCCAGGTCCCTTCTCCCAGACCAGCCAGCCCTTTCCTTCCTCTTCGGCTCAGACAGGGGTCTGCAGAGAATAAAGGCTGCTGATGCGCAGTGTCACTGCTTTACAAGGAAATGTCTTGAAATAATACATACTTACAGCTTTTAATGACGTCTTTATTGTACAAGACTCTAAGAGCGTGTGGACCTTGAATCGAATAAACAGAGCTGGGAACACATTCTGCTGGAGAGTACGCTTAAAGGCAGCTCTGGGGGCAACCAAGAGGATTTGGAAATTCAATTCTTTGCTAGATATGACCAGAAGGAGCAAATATGGAAGTGTTAGTGTCTTGAAATACCATGATGTTTTGCTTGGAGAATTTTCAGGGCCATGGTATTTTTCACTGAAAATACCTAGAAATAAAACATGAAAAGTAAAACAGTCAAACTTGTTTGATACAAGGCTGTTGGGAGAGGAAAAGTGGTTGCTTCAGCTGCTAAATTGTTCCTTCAGTTTTACTGCTAAGGCTCTCCTGAGTCGCTCCAATGGCACAACAGGGTCTTAAATCTTGCCAGGGGATCCTTCTGGCCCAGGGCAACCCCTGTGTGGCCTCAAGCCAAGGAGGTTGCTTAAGAGAGGATACGGTTGTGTTTAGACCAGGCACAGCTCTCTGTATAGGGCCAAAAACACGTGGGAAGGCATAATGCAGCTGAGCAAGTCTCTCCTCTGTTTCCAGTTTGTGGCTTCTGCAATAATCTTTCAAGGAACCTTATAAACCTCTAAGTAGTGGGTTTTTTAAAACATTGCTGTTATGGTAATAGTTTAGTGCTGCCTCCTTTGTTATGTGTTAATGGTGCCCTCCTCATAAGTCTACTAATAAAAGAAACTTAAGCCTTAACGTGAAAGTCCTTGTAAAGTTATAAATCAAGCACATTTGTGCTGTTTTTCCCTGATAGGCACGACACTGGAGCGGCTCTGCATCAGGGGTTAGCGTCAGACCTTAACCAGGGAGCTTACACGTCAGCTGCAATGCCTGCTGCTATGCATTCAGGGTCACCTCCTCTCCGTACGAGGCAAAGCTGTAACAGAGTATTTTACACAGCGAAAGGTCTCTTAAACGAGAGGAGAAGGAAAGGGATGGGGAAACTTTACACATATTAGGTATAATAGAGAATATTACATCTGGAATCTGGAGAGAGTGATGCATAATCTGTACCATGCTTTGATCATCTCTTTAATATAACTTTTGAATCAACCTATGGAATATATTAATACAGATTTTTTTTTCCCTGCAAGTGAATTCTCCAGGCTTGTTCACAGGTCTATGGAAAACTCTCCTTTCTGTTACAGTCTTTAATTCTATATATTGCCATAAATAAAATAGGAAAGGAGGGATGCGACTAATTTTCCCCAATTGGCCAGGATACAACCCTACGTACTGTGCAGGCAGCCCAGTCCTCATAGCACTAGACTCCTGCTATCTTTGTAAGGGGGTGATGAGTGCATGTAGATAATGGCAGAGTCTGGGCATTTTTGGAGAAAGCCTTTCCTATGGTTTCTGTAAGCAATTACTTATTGGGGAAGTAAAATGGAGGAAAAAAACCCAAACATAAATGAGTGGGAAGTGTAGACTGATTTCTGGAGAAAAGTGCAGTGGAAAAGACAGGAAGGCTGAATTTAGACAGAGCTAAAAAATATAAAAATTAAGCCAGCTATTCCTTTCCTATTGCCAAGACACTGTTTTTTTTTTTTATAAATAGAAAGAGTGAGGGTCTCCATAACCTCACTGAGTCATGAATAGTTGATGGTTCATCTCACCTAATCTTGTCTTCATGTGCTTTTCTCCAAAAACAAGGACTGTCCCCTCTGAACACTGTAGGGGTCAGCTCCTGCTTAGCCACTGAGTACTCACTCTCAGAAAAGATGAAGTCCTAAGATAACTTTTTAAGACACACAGGATCCCTTGAGCTTCTGAGGGTTTGCACGTTTCCATATGGTGTCCACTTTCGAGCAACTAAAATGAGGGTGGTCTCAGCTTTTGTCTTCATGGGTGGGAGATTGGTTTTGACCCCTCTTCATTTTCTGCATCTCAGATCATCTTCCAAACCTGTAGGAATGCTTAAAGGTGTGCTTATGATGGTGTTCTGAGATGATGGGTCCTCAGTCTTGTATTAAGCCCTTCTTTGTGCATCATGCAGACATTGCATCCCTGGGGACCTGCAGTTTTATGTGTTTGGGTATGATGAGGTGTACATTTCCAAGGATCAGACAGGCAAAGGCAGTTGGCCACTTGGAGCTGTCTTGAGGGCCAAATCTAACCCATTGGTCCTTGTTTGAGCCATACTGGTGAAGCTGGTATGAGGCCATGGGCCTGTTGTCTCTCTGAGATGGAAAGGATGTTCCTATCTGAACCATGAGACAAGCTGCTGCAGGCAGAATCCCCTTCCCACACACGTTAGGCTTTTCTTAGGATGGCAGAAGGAAGTCAAAAGCTTACCAAGATGGGACAGAAAGTTTAAAAAATGAAATTATTTTCATTGCTGGAGAAAGGCAGAAAAAGTAATTTTAAGAGACCTGGGGTGGTTCTTTATTTTTGTTGCCAGTGGTCTCAGGATGAAGGCAGAATCCTTGTACACAACTGTCTGGTTTCTACCACAGAATACAGCAGGGTTGACAGATTTCCAGCGGGAGGGTTAGATTCTGTTAAAGCAGCATTTTCTCATGGAAAATATTTTCTGTTGGAACATTTTTGGCTAAATTTCGGTATGAACGTGAAAGGCTCTGACAGCAACGCTACAGTTACTTCATCCATTAAAAGCACAGAGGCTCTGGAAGGGTGGGAGAGGGCTAAAGGTGCAGAGCCTACCTCTCCGTGGTGATGCTGAACGTGGGCTGCCCTGTTTGCAGCTCTAGCCATCCCCAAAACCCCACAGTGGCAAAAACCTTGGGGATTGTAAGCAGCATGGCACTGAGCTGAGGGGTGACCTCTGAGTCTGCGCACCCAGGGCTCACTCCCCGTGGGCGAGCTGGCTGTATTATGACTTTCAACCATATTTTAATCCGATTGATGGAGTGGCCGGAGATGCTGATGGGATTAGAGCTCAGCAGGATGACGAAGCACTCAGGATTTGCCCTCATGCCGATCCCTGCAGCACATCAAAGGGGAATGGCTTCTCCTGATTTACGAGCCGCAAGAGCCCCACGTTGAGGTGGAGCGTTTCCTCCAAGACATGGGTCCAACCCAAACACATCTCACAGTCTGCAGCCAGACCTTGGTCTGACGTTAGGGTTTTTGTTTTTTTTTTTTTGACTGTGCCCAATGCCCTGTGTGTGGTGTCATGCAATGGGGCATCACCACAGGGGATCCAGAGGCACCATGGGGCTAGTCAGTGTTCGGCCCCACTTCCAATGGGGTGACCTGCTGGGTGGCAGCACTGCAGGCACCTCGTTCCTCTCCCTCGATTAGATGACAACCAAAGTAATTGCTCTCAGGGCTGACTGGCTCAGAGGGGATTACAGGCTGGGGACCTTAGTGGGTGTAAATCACCCAGTGCTCACTGGCAGCAGCAGAGTGAGGTGGATTTGCATCAACTATGAATTTCATTCACTGCACTTAAATAGACTCCTTTTTTCTTGTTCCCCACATGAAAAAAAGGAAAATTAAGGTAAACCATTTCTACACCTCCTGATTGCTTTATTTACAGGAATGGTGTCTCTAAATGCTCCAGCCCCAAAGTACCGGCACCGTTAATAAAGTAAATTGCAAGTACAACGCAGCAGTCATCCGAACAGCTGTCACAAAGATGGAGAGCGCTCCCTCTTGAGAAAGACTTGGATTTTAAGCCCTGAAAGAGCAGCCTGACACCCTGTGACCTGCCTGATAACATTCCTAATCCACCTCTTTAAAATATGCGTTCCCGAGAGGGGTGAAGGGGCGGTGGGGGAGGACGGTGAGTGCGGCAGGGAGGATCTCACAGCCTCGGGCTGCGCTTGCGGGAAGGGGATGAAGGTGCTCACAGGCTAAGTGGATTAAGCCTGGGGGAACGTCAGTTCACAAACAGGAGCTGCAGCCTGACATAAAGATCTTGGGAAGCGAGAGGATTTGCCGGCAACTGGTGCCAGGCCCCCGGCGGAAGGGAGGAAGGGTCTGGTCTCACCAGTGTTTCCTGTGCTGGCTCTGGACATGGCCTGGAGATGCCCGCAGCATCCTCCTCAGGGTACAGCTCTGCCTGGCTCCGAGCCCTGCAGTTTACACGCATCCCTGCAAGATGCAGCTGGTGGAGCAAAACCAAAGCAGGGTCCTCCAAAGGTGGTTACGAGGACAGGGTGCTCCCTGCCTGCCCCTCGCCCTGCCCTCGTTTAAGCCCACCACGCACCTAGGGGTTGGGCATGGGCTGGTCTGTGTGGCTGGAGAGGGACCTCCGTCCACACCTGGCACCAAACCCTCCTCCAGAGCAATGCCAGAACGTGGAGTTAAAAATAAGATTGAGAGACATATATTCAGGGGGAGTGTGTGTGTGTGTGTGTGTGTAGTTAATAAAATGACCATTAAAGTAAGGGAGAGTTAAAAATAAGATTTTAAAATAAGAGTAAAATGATAAGACTTAGGAACACCTCCTTGTGCCTCTCCAAACTTTTTATTCCTTCTTTTCTTGACACAGAGATTGATGTTCTTCAGGTTTTACCTTGTGTCTTGTGCATTGAAAGAGCATCTCCAGGGCTTTACTAATCACAGCAATACCCAAGTCAATGACAGTTCTTGCTCCTCTACAATATCTGACATTTTCTGTGTCTTTTGCATTTTGCCCCATTTGTTTTCTTCACATATACTGGTGTTAAGCTTGTCTTTAGAAAGTACTTGTAATCTGAAGTGTGTGTTGACTGCATGTTTGCTAACTCAAAGGCAGCTGAATGGGCTTTTGACCTAATATTGAAAAAAATATTACTCATTGGCCCAGTTTTAACTGTGTTAATAATTTTAAGTTTAAAGCCAGTAAGTAAGGCAGATGCACAAATTAAAGCACAATGTCAGCGGCAGCGACTCTTTCAAATGCTTAATGTCATTATGCTAATAGGCATAACTTGCTTTTTATTTTTTTCCCTAGATTTAAGCACGCAAAAGAAACCCTGTTGGGTTTCACATGCATAGTATCTGTGCTATTACATGGCAGCTATGATCTCACCCCCCAGGACAGGTTAGCTTTTTCTTTCTGCCTTAATACTGCAGGAGTTAACAGCTTAGGCGATGGAAACAGGTCTGAAAGTCTCCAGGAAGATAATACTTGAGAAGACAGGTTTAAGCTAAATAAGAAAGCAGATTTCATCAGCCTTCTTGGAAACAACCTGACCAGAGACTTGTGGTCTGTTTCTAAATTTGGCCTTTGCATTTTCCATGTACAGGAAGTGAAGAAAACGGCGGCAGTAATCCCTGGTGAATTTGGACACGCACATCAGGGGCTGAATGCCTTTGTTTGTTATAGGTCCGAGGTAAGCTGAGTGTTGTAAACATGACTCATGACAAGTTTAATTAAGACAACAAACATGGGAAATGTAGCAGAAGGTCACGCATCTTTCTTCACAGTTTTGGCAACTGAAGACTTTTCTGAGAGATTTGAATGTGCTGCACAAGTGCAAATATAAATACAGTTTCTATATTGATTTTTCTCTTTCCCAAAATGATTTTTGCCATCTTTTGGATGGTGCTAAAATAGTCTGAATAGAAAAAACCTGACCTAATGCATGAGCACATTAACTTGTGGCAAGCCAAACTGCAACTGATGAAAATAAAAGATGTTGTGAACATATGACAAAACTCCTACAGTCAATTTGGTCCTGCCCCAGCAATGACAAATTTACTCCTGGATGAATCAGACTGAATGTATCAGACACTCAAATACCCACCTGCCAATGCAGAACCTGCCCATTTTTCAGATTTTCAAGTGTTTTGAACATTTTGTGTTTGACTGAGCACACTTGCTGATGGAGCAATTTGTTCCAGACTCATTACCTGAACTTCGCCTCTCTGCAGATGTCATGTGGAGCCTCAGACAAGTTTCTTCCTAAGCCAGGTCATATGGTAAACAAAACAGTTCTTATGAGTTGATACCTATAGCCACAGTGTTCTTGAGAAGGTAGTGGTGATACCACCTCTGCAGAGTGGACAACAAATTCAGGCGGCGGGCACTGACTCAACATTTTGTTCACAGAGGGCACATCTGGGAACTTCCCGTACATTTGGAAATGCAAAGTAGTAGAATCATGCTGAGTGCCTTACAAATAACGTAGCACAGTATGCTCAGGAGGAACTCCATCCACTTTAACATTGGCTACCTGAAAGCTAAGCATCCTGTTAGAGTAGTCAGCTGGCCTCTTCCTGTAGTCAGTTGAGAAAAAGCGGGTAGGTAGGAATATCTGAAAGGAATTGATCCCATCCTGAGCTACATGTCTGCCGTAGATGAGACAACTCCATAGGTGCCTATTTCTCAACAGTGAAGCCAGACAAGGGAGCGCTGGTGATTACCTGAGACTGCCAACCTAACTTTCAGATGGCTAAAATGAAATTAAATGAATCCCAGCCTCAGAGACAGGAGTACTTGTTGCAAAACACTCCTTCACATGCAGGTCTTGCAAAAGCATGCTTCTTCAAGACTTTAGACAAGGTTATATAAAATATTTGAAAAGTCTATTATCAAATAAAATCCTCTTGAGGGTTTTGAAGTCCAAGAAGAGCAGATTTGTACTGGTGTGGGCAAAACCCCATAGCATGTGAAATTGATTAGCTGGGAAGGAGCTTTTCAAAATATAAGATTTTTAGGTTAATGCAGCCTCTCAATTTTCCCTAGAACTTGTGCTCTCAAATCTATTAGAAGTATTGAAAACTCGCTATCAAAAAAAAAAAAAGATGTATTAAATTTATGAAACTGGGAAAGTGAAATTTGGATTCTGAAGAGAGTTTAAGTCACAGGACTTGCAGAGTCTGTTCCAGGATTCAAAAGTATTTAAAACTGTATCTAGATGAAAATTTCTGAAGTCACAAATAATGCCAATATGTCTTTGAAAAGCTACTCCTTAACTTCTATCCTTTCTCATTGCCTTTAATTCAAAGCAGCAAAACCACTAAGTAGTTACAATTTCAGATTGTCTGCTGGCCTCTGTGATTAAAATATCCCGTTCACATAAAGTAAATGTGTGTGTTTGAGTGAAGGTTTTCAATGGCTTACTGTCTAAAATGAATGTTTCGGATCATTCTGGTTAAGTATATGGATGGATTTATCAGATGGTTCTCCATTAAATCACCGCACTATTTTATTTTATTTAAGCATCTTACTAATAATTATGAAACTAGATCAGTCTGATTTTCTCATGAAGACATTTTGTCATGCAACCCCAGCATTCATATTAAGCGTGTTTACAGACCAGAAATGCATGCACACGGCCAGTGTCAATTTATGGAGAAACTAATGATGGGCAATTTTACCACCAGATTCCTCAAAAGCCGCTGTGCTCTGGTTTTCAGGGAAGAGTCTGGAAAACCCAGTTATCTACAGGGACAGAAAAACACTGCAAACATGGAAAATGAAGCCTCACCCTGTCGTGCAAAAATCCTGTAAATACATAAAGACTGAAAAATACAATGATGGGGAAGGGCCATTCCTCCAGGAGCGGCACAGGCGGCCGTGCCGCAAGCGGCAAAGCTCCCAGCCATTGCAAAATGACAGTACGTTGCAGTAATATCCTCCAGTCACCTCTGTTGCAAGCTGTTGTGTTTGGGAAAACTGCAGAGGGATTAAACAACACTCTCAAACAGATTAACCAAGGTTTAGCTGCAGCCCTGTGCAGGTCCCTTGGCTTAATTGGTAGCAGCGGGGTATTATTGTAGAATCATAGACTCATAGAATGGTTTGTGCTGGAAGGGACCTTGAAGTCATCTAGTCCCACCCTCCCTGCCATGGGCAGGGACACCTTCCATTAGACCAGGTTGCTCAAAGCCCCATTCAGCCTGGACTTGAGCACTTCTACGCATGGGGCATCCACAACTTCCCTGGGCAACCTGTTCCAGTGCCTCACCACCCTTGGAGTAAAGAATTTCTTCCTAATATCCAATTTAAATCTACTGTCTTCCAGTTTAAAACCATTACTGCTTGTCCTATTGCTACACTCCCTGATAAAGAGTCCCTCCCCATCTTGCCTGTAGATTCCCTTTAGGTACTGGAAGGCTGCTACAAGGTCTCTCTGGAGCCTTCTCTTCTCCAGGCTTGGAGAAGAACCAAGAAAAGAACCCCAGCTCTTTCAGCCTGTCTTCATAGGAGAGGTGCTCCAACCCTCCGATCATCTTTGTGGCCCTCCTCTGGACTTGCTCCAACAGATCCATGTCCTTCTTATGTTGGGGGCCCCAGAGCTGGATGCAGTACTCCACGCAGGGTCTCACCAGAGCAGAGTAGAGAGGGACTGGAGCATTGCATGACCTCTGTGCGCTATGGCTGTGTGGTCACAGCAACTCTCACCAGCCAGGCCTTGCTCCCCGGGTGCGTGGTGCTTAACATGAAGGTTTTGGCATGAAAGAAGACTTGTGGACCTAGACCATTTTGTGGAAGGCCCCAGTCTCTCACTGACTTGGATTGCGCTGCGGTGAACTCAGCATCCTGCAGGGTCCTGCCCAGGCAGCCTGGCTGTCCCAAGTGAACTGATTAGCATTGACTCATTAGTCTAACGGCTATCAACTTGAATGTCCTATGAATTCCTCTCAAAGCTCATTTAAAACCCAAGAGCTAAAGGGCAGATGAGCACTGTAGTGAAGTGGGAAGTATCATGTTTTACTACCAGATTTGAGAAAAATCCTATTCATAGCCCTTCTGGGACCATATTGGCTTCTGAAATATATTTTCTCTTGATATCTGAACCAAGGATGCAAGTCAGAATGACACAACTTTTGTGAAATCTGCATTTGCAAGGGGCAGGAGGGAGAAATCTTTATAACCACAAAAAAATAGTTCAAATACCAAGGCGAGAATGCACAAGTAGAATTTGTTTTCAGTCCTTAATTTTATTTTTCAATGTGACTGTGTTGGGTTGGGGTTTTTTTTGTTGTTTTTTTTGTTGTTTTTTCCCAGGGGGAGAGGACTTTTAAGGATTCGAAGGAATTCTGGATGATCAGAATAAGTAGGTCTCACATCCGAATAGTGACACTGGTAGCTCTGGTCAGGTTGGTTTGCTCTCCTGTGCATTTTAATCAATGTGGAATGGTAATAACTAATGAATAAAGGACTCTGAGGCTCGTACTGAGTCAGCTCAGGCAAAACTCCCCTTTTAGATAAGGAAAATTTACCTGAGTAAGAGCTCAATATAGACTGCAAAATCTGGTCATGAAATCCTCAGCTAAGCCGATAAGGAACCAAAATCCTTCAGACAGACAAGTAAAATAGGATTTCCAACCTCCATAGTTATTCACATCCTACTAATGAGCTCTGGCATCTGTGGCAGAATTGTTAAAGGAGTATTGATCTCCTGCAAAATTTGGTGTGTAATAGTGATTCGCAGACACAGAGGGAATATTGAATCCTCCTCCCTCGTTATTTCCCAGTGGGCTGATCAATTGGGGAATGCTGGAAATGCAGATGGCATTTCCATTTCTCCTCTTCATCTGTCAAGTGGTTATTTGACCGCCCATCTGATCAGTGTGACTGGTTCTATTTTTTTTTTTCCCTTTTCACAAATAATGTTATTGAATGTTGATATTTGACACAACCATATGTTATAAGGCAAAGGTTTAATGAAGGGAACTAGTTATAAACAGGGTCTGGCTCCTGAGTAAAATGAAAGCAATTTCTTTTTGGGTAGTTTTTAAAATAGCCAATGTTGTTAAACATATTTCTATTTCAATGCACATTTTTCCTGCTCTTTCAAACCTCGCTGCCTCCTCTACTGAGAGTGTTACAACCTGCATCTGCAGGCAGGACTGTGAACCAGTTTTCCAAGAACAGCCATGAGCGCACCAGCACTGCCTTACCCAACAGGGAGTTAGATGTGGTCTGACCAGCTGACGGCACGTTCAGCTACGGCAGGGAGCAAGCCACAGGGTACTGTTTCAGATCCAGCATTTGTCCCCGACCCATCAGGGTCAGACCCTCCCAGGAGACTCCCTTGGGCTGATCTTGCACACGCCTCAGAAGAAAAAAATAAGTTGTGTTGTCCTCAGGGGAAACTGCTGTTGCCTTTTCCTGAGGACTGCTCGTGCCATTACAATCTGGAGGGGAGAAGTGGGGTCAGCGAGCTTGTTTCGCATGCCCGACCTCTTCGTCTCCTTTGGAAAAACCTACCCAAATTTGGTGAAACGATATGCATGTATAAAAAAAATCCAACCCTACACAATCCATGGAGAATTCTGACTCCAGATCAGGGTTTGAGCAGTAAAAATGAAGCATGAGACCATGTGCTGGAGAAGAAAACAAGGTATTGAATAGCTTTTCATTAATCAAGTGCTGGGAACAGAGTGAGAGAGGGGTACAGCAGTAAAAAATAGCATGCAGTTCTTATAATTAAGGGCTGTTTCAGGATGCATATGTGCAGCGGGAGGTGGGGGAGTGAAGTAACATTACACAAGCAACCTTAATTTACACATGCCTTACTTCTGGAGGGCTCAGCTCGGTGATTCTGCTGCTGCTCTATGGGCACAAGGGTTGGGGTTTTTTTTTCTATTGTATAGAGTGGTTTGCTGCCTTTCAGTTCCCTGTACTTCTCTGGCTTTATAAGATGTGGAATATTTGTGACTGCCTTGTGCTGCGATGATGTGATCACAGAGCTCTTTTCATCTCTGTGGAAGAAATGAAAGGTTGCGCTTACTGCGAGCAGTTGCTAAGAAAGAAAGAAAGAAACCCTATTTTAAGCTGTTCCACAGAAGCACATACTGGCTTGATTGGTTATTGATTCCAGTTTCGTTATGGAGAAAGCACATTTTTAGCCACAAACATGTGCAACCACATGTTGAGCTGCAAGTGTGAAAACTGCATCAAGTGTAAAGCTCTGCTGCGGGCTGTGCTGAGCCTGAGCATCCGAAAAGCTGAGGACCCACATTTCCCACTCTGGCAAATGGCACCAGTCTCTTGAGGAAAGTTTTCTTGGCTCCTTCAGCTGTATTGAGCTTTGGATTCAATTCAGTTAGGAGTCGGTTGTGACTTGGATCTCACAGGCTGTCCCTAGACTGGTAAATCAAACAAAGACTCAGATTGCTTCGGACATTGGAGCGTGACTGTCTATTTTGCAAAACTGTTGGACTGGTCCAGGGAGTGGTGGAGCCTGCATGAATTATCGCCCTCCCGGACAGTGCCTAGACATGGGAGTGTGAGAGTTTCAGAGGATGCTACAGGCTTTTCTGTGAGAGATGGTTTCCGTGCCAGACAGTGTGCATGGGCATGTTCAGGCTACTTGGAAGCCGTAGGTATACACAAATATGTGTTTGTATATATATAAACGTAGACAGCCCTACCTGCCAGAGATATACAGCTGGGTAATGCCTTGCAAATCTGTTCGGATTTCAGTACTATATATGGAGGAGCAAACTCACACATCTCACCTCGGAGTGCACGGAAAGAAGGGAGGGGGGCTGCACAGTTTAGTTCTGCTTTTACCCCAGCTGAGCCAAAACGGAGGTTTTGCGGCAATTCACCATTAGCCAAGGGCAGGAAGGACACGGGCAGGGAACAGGCATGCCTGAGGACACTGGGCTTTTGGGATACCCTTTTTTCAGAGCTGTGCCAGTTCAGTCGTTAGCAGAGAATAAATAACAGCAAAGTACCTCCCTGAATCAATGTTTGTAGGAACAGAGCACAAGGTCAGGCACATTTAAAAAGGACAGTTTTTCCCCTGAAGAAAGCCAGAGTCTGTGAAAATGAACAAGGGCAAGACTTGGAAACCGTTAACTATTTCCTGAAGGCTTTTCCCATTCCTTCTCGTGCAAGTCAACGCGTGCTTTGCCTGGATGAGAGTGGGTATTTCTTTTTTTCAGAAGTGCTGGAGATATCTTATTTTCCTTTTGTGGGAAGGTTCCAGACCCTGCAAACTTTCTCCGTTTTTTGGCCTGAAAGAACTGAAATGTGGTCACTTGTGTGGGCTGGAAAAGCCATCTGCTTGGGCCTGTTTTCAGAGGAGGCTTGAGGCAGACAGCCCACAACAGTGAGAGAAGAGGAAGGAGTCCTTTCAGTGTCTATTGGCACTAGGCTACTATTGAAGCAGTTGTTTCTGAAAATCCTCTTCACTTGTGTTGCTAATTGTATTTTAGGGAAAATGCGTGCAGGTCCTCAACATCTGTGCCTGTGCATTACATCCATCTGTCTGTCCAGAGCAGCTGGGTACCTCAAGGAATCCTGTTGGTGTTGGCTGACCCATGTTGAAATCCCCTTTCTGCCTGATTTCAAGTAGGAATTGCAGATCTCAGTCTGTGCTGACCTGTGGATCTAGACGATTGTCCATCCAAATTCTGATCATCCATTTGTTATTAGCAGGATTCTGGTCAAAGTCTGGGATAAGAGATGTCTGGCCCGCAGACCCAGGTTTTCCTTCTGTGGCTGGCAGGAAAAAAGGGCAGGTTATTGCTAGAAATTTGCCCTATTGGGATATGGTGAAAGTGTGCATCTGGATCCATATTTCCCCAGTTTAAATCAGCCCCATTTCTCATTCCGGTTTCCTTAAATATTTGATTAGTCGATCAATCTTCCTCTTTGGTCCAATGAATATTTAATTATGTATATAAAGTCAAACAGCTCCAACATGAGAGATTTGGAGCCATCCTCCACCACCACAGCAGACGGCTGTGTAATGACTGATGGAGACTTCAGAGCCATGTCAAACCTCTGCTGTGACTCAGACTGCACAAAGGTTTGACCCTGGGCTTCCCCCATATCCACCTTGTAGGGTCCCAAGTGAAGGGACATCTTTTCTTGGTCTTGCCTTGGGGTTTCAGTCCCACCTGCTGGAGTTTGGCTGGTTTTGATGGCTGTGTCTATGTTTCTGAGTCAGGACCTGAACCTGGGCTCCCAGGCCATGGGTTGGAGCCCCATTGTCTAGACTTATTCCCCTGGGCAGCAGACTGGACTTGGAGAGAGCTGGTTGGAGGGACCAAAGCATAACTGGGAGCTGAGCTCTATCACTGAGGTCCCAGGACCTCTGCTCCTTCCAAGCCCTAGGAAGGTCTAGGAATGTACCCAGGGTGCCCAGTTCCCCCCAGGCCTTGTATGGGGGGAATCTGGCTTCTTGGCTGAAGACCAAGAATTCACTAGGCAGCAGTGGGATGAGGAGGAGTAGGGCACTGCAATGTTAGCATGGTCTCCAGGGCCTGTTCCCTGGTGCTGGGCCTCGGTACCATCTTAGTTAATACTCAACTCAAACACATCTGCATTTTAGGCTCCTTTCTTCCTTGAAGAGGCAAGGGGATAGATGTTGTATCAGAAATATAATGCCATTTAGTGAGGAGCTGGAATGACTTTCTTGCACCATACTGGTCACCATAAAGAACAGAATTTGCCCCTTTGTTTTTGTTTTGAATGTACCATAACTCTGGTTTCTGGTCGTGCTTCTTTTTGATACGCTTCAAGCAAGGAGGGGCAAAATGGGGAGAACAAGGTCAAACTTAGAGTCTGTGTTTCTCACCACTTCTCTAACAGAAAATATGTTTCCAAAAGCAAGCCAGGATGACATCAAAATCATATCATCCCATGTCCATTTCTGCTTAATGAGGCATCTTCATGTATATCAGTTAGCACAAACACTTATTCATTCATCCTTTCACTAACCAGTCAACCACAAAAATATAACTGACATTTAAATGGTGCAGGAGGAGAGACAGGCAGGTTAGCCAGGCTGGAGATAGGGCCAGTAATTCCACAGTGTAATAAGAAGGCTCTCAAATAAACACCATATGAATTAATTGAGGCTGAACTGGAAGATACGGTTTTTGCTAAGGTTAATAACAGCTGACAGCTTGACCTATTCTTGCAGTTTACCATACCAGCATCAGTCCCAGGCTCTGCTTGTCTCTTCTCTCTTTAAATGCCTGTGCTGGATTTAACCTCTGCACAGGGCTGGGAAGTCCCACCATTTGCAGGTCACCCCCAAGCCCCGGTCCCCACAGTTGGGCGTACCCAGGCACGTGGCAGGGACCTCTCCTCCTGGCGTTCACTCCCCAGGGTCCCTCACCCCCGCTGTGGGAAGCGCAGGGTGAAGGCTGACGGTTGTGCTGTGTGATGGGGCGCAAATGTGTATCGAGGTTTATCATGTGGATATTATAGCTTTTTGAGTGTGTTTACCAGCTGCTTCCGCAACCCGGAGTTAGACTCTGTCTACAGGGGTCCATTAGGAGAATTTTCATACCATATTTATTCTTGGGGAAAAGGCATTGAAACAACATGACCCCAAACCGACTAACAAACCTGAAAACTGCAGAGTAAATTATCACAGGGAAAAGGCACTCCCAGCTCAGTGCTTGCCTGGTAATGATGCTTTCTTGCTCTTCTGTTTATTTTAACGCAATGTTTCTATGCAGGTAGCATAAGGCCATGGGCAAAAGCATCTCACAAGTACCCATTGACTCCAGATGTGTCAGGTCACTGTGGATTTCACAGTTGTTATCACTGACTGTTATCACCTTGCAGCTTAATGAGACACCGGCAAGAACAGCTGGAAGTCTTGGGTGATGTGTGTGTTTGCAATACATTTTTAAGGCCACATCCTGAGCTGTGGGTAAGAGTTGAAGGCACACATCAACCCTGCCAGGTGGAACCTGAAAAGTGATCCTTAAGGCCACCGTCTCTGTACGAGCCACCAGACTGTCTAACTGGAGAGGAGAGGAAGGGGCAGGCTGAGGGCAGTGTCTCATGTGCACACCATTCCTTTTTAATACCAGGGTTGGCCCTCTTCATCTAGGACAACACATGCACCAGGATAACCATACAAAGAGGTGTCAGACCTCCAAAACTGAGGCAGAAATAAGGTTTTGGTCCTGAAATGGGCCTGAGCAGTCATGGGTGGACGATTATGTAGGGAAGATGCTGATGTTGGGAATGTCATCTGTTTGGGTTGTAGTTTCCAAAACACAATAACAACTGCAGTTAATAGGTTC
>NW_009646421.1:1333410-1353576 GCF_000708025.1 Charadrius vociferus
AGCAGTGGTGTTGGGAAGGTGTAGAATGCTTGGGTACTATGAGTGGGATTCATCATACCACTCACTGGATGGCAAAGTCTGAGGTTCCCCTTACCATCTATAGAAAGCAAAGTTCATTTGTCTAAGCTTATTTTAGGATGCAGTGGCTTTCTCTTTGGAGGTACCTCTTTCCCCTTGTCAATTAGAAAAATACCCTGAAAACAACGTGCCCTTACCTGGGCATGTTTCATGTAAGTGTTTAAGTGAGACCAGATGGTTCTTACCACCCATGTGGCAAGGAGACCCTCAAAGAGAGCTACAAATAGGAGCAATGGATTCTGGCCCTTGGCTTGTACTGGTTAATCCTCCCGTGGACCTGGCCTTGGCTTTCCAAACTGCAGCAGAAGTGCAACTGGCAACAACTGCAGTGACTTTAGTACTTTGCACCCAGTTGTACTGAGCAAAACCTGCTGATGTTCAGGGATATTCTGGGTGTCTTCTACATATATTTTTGAAGACCAGTAGGCAGACAGTTTAATCCCTCTCCTATAATTACTTGTTTTCTCCTCTTGTATACAAAATTGCATTGGCTTTCTTCTCTTTGAGCATGTTCTGTCCCTAGTCTGCAAAATGTTAGAATACAAGGGCAGTAGTACAGGTCTTCGTGCTTTTGCTGTCCTGCTTCTTTTCCTGATACTTTCAGCACTATTTCAGCTTCAGGCTTGGCCCTGCATGCTCACTCTGATCTGGGACCAGTACTGGCTGCTACAGCCATGTCCTGATGCCAGCTGGGATGCCTAAGTGTTGCAGCAATAGGTTGACGTTCATAATAGTGGACCTCTGTTTTTGTCTTTTTGTGGGAGATGAAAGCGCTAAGCAACTTCTCTGTGAGCTCTCAGCCTCTCGCAGGAGCACACTACTAACGGGCTGACTCCCAAAGGCAAAGATCTTTCCCAGCTCCCATGGATTTCCATGTGATGTGTGGGCACTCAGCACTTCAGATTAACAAGCCCTCCTCTTGCCAAAGCAGGTATTTGCATGCATCTGCCGTGCCCACATGAGGAGACCTCCTTCCAGACATCATCCTCTTACAAGCCTCAACCCTGTGCTGGGGGGTCCTGCAGCTGGATCAAGCTTTGCATTTATTTATGGGCTAAGAGAATAGTTGTATTTTAGTCTGACCCTTGAGGAACCTGAAGAAAAACAAAACTGAACATCTCCTCCCAATGTAACCAACTGGTCCTATTGTAACAGCGGTTTTGTCAGCAAGTTATTTAAGACCTTAATCCCTTTCAGCTATTCGGGGAAAGTCCAAGGCAGGGTGACAGTGGAAACAGGAGTGATTTTCATTTGGATTTTCATCTTTTCTTTCTCTAGTGCTGTAACCTGATAAAGAGGCAATGAAGTTTCACAATGTGCTATTCCATTCACTGCCGCCTGCTTAAAATGAGGAAGGTGGAGGAGTAAGAAGAAAAGACTCCTTTAAATCCATAGAGGAGCATTGGTGCCTGTAAGAGCTTTTTAAAGAAGAAGTAAAGCCACTTTAGCTTGTTGATCTATTTCTGAACTGTAATTTATGCTGCCATTCACGCAGTGTCAGAAAGCTATTGTAACCCATTGTATAAACCCACACTGTAGACTTGAGGGGCTGTAGTCCATGGCTCTACCAGCACTAGCATACTGGTGATAGGATAATAGCAGGTCTCACTTCTAGAAGTTTTTTGGTTTGGTTTTTTTTTTTTTTTTCTGGGGGGTTAATGTACAAGAGGAAGAATTTTAATGATTCCCAACAGACCACCCACTTAGCTATTAGCAATAGGCAAGCTACAGTGTGTGCATCCTGGTAGAGGTGAGTTTCGAGAAGAGATGTGAAATACAAGCTAGCAGCTTTCACAAATGATTTGTGGAAGGCACTCCATGAAATACCACATCAGTGAGATATCTCAGAAGAAAGCCCAGGCTGGGAAATTGCTTCAGAGTAGCAGCTGGGGGAAAGATAGCATTTCTTTGGGCTTTACCACTCATATGAGAAGGGAAACTAGAAGAAAGATCATTCAGGAGGATAGTGTGGGCTGTGAGCAACAGGGGAATAGACAGGACAATGGCATAAAGGGAAGATGCTCAGGACAGGATCCGTCTCAGCTAACATTAAACATTTAGTCATCCAGACTCTCTTTTTGGTCAGCAGAGCGTGGCACTTTGAAGGCGTGATTCATCTGACCTATTTTGGGCACTAACCTACCTAGGATGAAGTGAATTACCCTTTATACATGGCTGTTTCTTTCTACTGAATCTGAGAGGAGCTTCAGACACGTAGCACAGATACAGACATCTGTATTTTAAACACATCAAGGGAAGTGAGACAAGTCCTCCTTTGCACGTGGAGTGGGACTGTGAGAGAGGGCACGCGTGACCACATGGTGTCCTCCAAATCTGGGACAGCATCCAGTCACCATCCGCCCTTGTCTCCAGGAGATACAAGGAACCAGAAAGACAGAGGATGGAAACCAAGAAAGGGAGAGGGGAAAGAAGACAGGGAGCTTTGGTTCAACCATGTAACATTTCAGCTCTCCCCAAGAGCTGCTGTAAGTAACATGGGAGATGTAGGCTGAGAAGAATAACAGAAGAAAATAGAAATGGAAAAATGAGTTTTAAAAGTGTTACTAAGAAGTGAGCTGCTTAATGAACAACCAACATTATTATAACTATCAGCTAAAAAAAGAATGGCGACATTTTCTCATTACTGTTCTTTTCTGAAATTGCATTCCAAAATCGTTATGGATAATCTTAAACTTGCTGAAATGTATATTTTGCACTGAAAATCAGGTTTTTCATGGGCAAAAAAAGAAAGCTTTTGTGATGACTGCAGCACAAATTTCTGTGAATGGTTCTTTAAGCTGCATTGCCAGAAATGTCATGAATCCACTCAGAACTCCAAGGAAGGGAAGTGGTTTGAAATTCCTAACACTGCTTTTTCAGCCAGAATAGCCATTTTGGGTGTATTTCACATGAAGCATGGCTTCAGGGCTTGATATGTCTTCATTCTGGGCCCCGTGTTGTGCCAAGGAAACTCTCAGTGTTTAACAAATAATAATAGAAATAAGCTGTGTAAGCATATGTGAATCTTCACTTTATAATTTTACGTGTAGAAAAATGATCTCATAGGCACATAGGAAATAAAGCAGATGGTAAAATGTGTGTTGGACTAAACTCAGGCTGGAGACTAAGTCTCCCAGACAATAAAAGCACAAATGCTGGACAGTCCCCTCCAGCCATGCACATGAAGTACGCTTTGGGAACTGAGATAGGGGAGCACAGATCAAAACAGATTAAGAGGCCACATTTGATCTGTTGTTTTCTCTTATTACTGTAAGTTGCAGTGCTGTGATCTGTCATTCCTTGCCTGGACATTCAAAGGTGTTTGCGCCAGGACAACCTTCAGCTGGGAGGAGATGTGTACCCAGCTGCATTGTTTCAATTTTCAACATGTGCAATTCCACCCATTTCAGAGGTGTTTCATCCGCAGTGAAACTGGCTCGAGGTGGTGGTTCTGGATAAGGTCTTGTAGCTTAACCCTGATGCTTTTCTCCTCCAGAGAGCCTCATTGGTGGTGTAGGATGAATCCTAGTCCATACTCCTGTTTCAAAGAATGGGTTTCTTTCCGTGACAAGGGCCAAGCTGCAGCCCTGCGCAACAGCAAGGTAAGTTGCGAAAATCAGGAATAGCCATGAACTACCTGAGTTCAAAACTGCTGCTGGAAGACAAAAAAATGAGAAATGGAGTCATGCCAGTCTGCAAGGGAGTATTGCTTTGTATACTAGCAAAACAGAGACCAGCGGAGCATTGTAAAAGCAAAGCACACAAGCAAACCCTCTTCACAATATATTACTCACTAGAAAGTTTGTAGGTAAATAAAAAGTGCACATCCCAGTTCTGTTAAAAGACGTAAGCTGAGCTGAAAGATTCCTTCAATAGTATCATTGTAAATATTATTAGTGCAGGTCAGGGCAGTTAGTAGCCCCTAATTGATGTGCTATATTAGATTCATGCCTGCCTCAGGAAAAAATCTTCAGCTGTCATGTCAGTTTTTATTTTCCTTTCTCTTTCCTACAGGACGCCTGATGGGCTATTCTGGAGTGTTAAATACAAATCATCACTGTGCTCTAGTAGATACGCTTCTCTACATTGGGCAGATCATGTGCTTTGAAGACCAAATGGACTCATGTCTATCCACTGGCAACTTCCATTTGTATCAATGGCAGTGGCTTTGGCACAGCTATCTAGGATTTAATGGCAGAATTTAATAAGGAAAAAGATAGAAAAAAAATATTTCACTTTTAAAAATATTTTCCACTTTTTTTTACTGTAGGTAATAGTATTTCTTTTGTAGTAATGATAGCGTAGAGTAATTACAATGCAGGGAAGACCATCTGAAAATGGAAGAATAGGCAGTGAAAATTTTGTAGTGGGACGCTCAGATCTCAATGCTGAGATATGTTGAAGTAATAGGATTCAGGGTTTGGGTTGTTGGTTTCTTGTGTTTTTGTTTGTTTGGTTGGTTTTTTTTAGATCAGTTTATCTATTAGTAGGCTAATATGTCAGTGTAAACCACAGGACCCTGCAAGAAAGGGTATAGATCCCATCTTTTCCATTCACCCCAGTGCGTATCTTGAGGAAACGCCTCTGCACCTCTGTTTTGTTAAAGATAAACCAGAGCCAACCATGTCTGCTTACATGACAGAGTTGTTCAGACCACATTATTTATAACCTGCACCCTGAGTCCATGAAGAAGCACATCCCATCTCCCTTATTGAAATTGTATTGCTATTTGAAATTGCAACCTGCCTTGAAGTAAACTACACAGAGGTTTTTAGTGGTGGAGGACAGTGGGAGGTAGGGGCAGAAGGAGGAGGTGGGAGGTGCTGGCTTGAGAGGAAGATGACTTCCTGATCTCTGTAACTTGCCTTGCTGGTAACTGGAAGGGGATTTTACTAATAGAAAACCTGTGAGCTATATGAGGAGGGTAATCCACTTGACCCTTGCCCTCTCCTAAGCCTTCAAGCCGTCATGACGTTTCATTTCTCACCAGCTGCAAGACCACTTCTTGGGATTCGTTTTGATTGCACGGCAAAGCCAGCGTTGCTCAGCCCAGGAGGAAGGCAAGGACCAGGACGGGGATGCCGGAGCAGGGCACGCGAGTGGGGACATAGTGATCATATTTGGAGAGGGTGAGAGCTGGTGGCAGCGAGGAAAATAAACAGGGTGTGTTTGTGCAAGTGACCTTATTTATATCAGCACACCGAGGAGGGACCAAATGTACCGCGGTGAAGGAAGTGAGTCCACACACATATGGGAGCCGGGCCAGCACTACGTGGCTGGCACAAGCCCAGACGCTGCTTTGCAGGGTGACAGCTCGGGGTTTTCAGGGCAGCTGCTGTGCTCAGCGCTGGGTTTTTGGAGCTCTCTGTATTGCAGGCTGTGCTGAAATGGGCAGGGTGGTTATCAAGTGCTGGTGGCAAAAGCATTCTGCTCTGGGATCCACCACTCTGCTGGTAGGCACCAGCAGTGGGGAGGACCCACAGCCCCCATGGCACTGAATAGACCCCTGCGATTGACTCATTCAAAATCATAATTTGTTAGTTCAACATTTGGCTGCTGAAGGGCTCATGGACCAATCCTGACATTATTATTATTATTTTTTTTTAATATTGTATTTGTTATTCTCTGAATATTTTGGGTAGATATTTATCCAGTGTGTACTGTGTATTGCAGAATCCAGGAATATTTGCTTTGGCTTTTCTTCCTGGTTAGTTAGGGTGTGCGGTTGCTGGCCTAGATCTCATAGCATTGTTTCTGACTGCGTAAACGAAATTTTTAAACAAGAGAATAATGAATACAGACCAGAGAATAAGGCACATCCTGTGGCAGTTTCACACAGGCAATGTTTCTTGCTAAAATCCATGAGGGGCTCAGCAGTTGTGATTATTTACACATGTACTCAATGACTGTCCACATATCACTGATACAGGATAACAGGCACCTAATAACCAGAGCTGGCTGAGTCTGGTGGGTGCTTTGAATCATCCTTCTTTTTGTCCATGTTTCCCTTCCCTCTCCTCCTTTCTGTTTGACTACGGAGGCACTTCTGAGGAGGAGGAAGGAAACCTCCATTTGAAACGGCATGAAACCAAAGGCTGGGTGTGACCAGCTTCAAATCCAGACGAGGGGCAGCGTGTAACTTCATGTGTTAGTGTTTTTGTCATTCAGCATATCACATGGATGGGTGCATTTTAACATGCGCAGAGGGTTGCCGTCACACGTGCGGCTATGTGTGCACACATGTTGGTGCACACTTACTTTGCACTGCAGCCAGTTCATCTGTGGCGCCAGCAGCAGTCCAGACGTGATGAAGGAAGTTCCGCTTGAACATTTCCTCAGGTCCCCAGATGGGTTTTACCCCCTGTGCCAAGACCCACATTGCCACAGCTAAAATGGCACCTGAGTTCCACATTATCTGGCAGTCGGAAAAATTACTATACTCCTCACAAAAGCTAAAGATTTTGCTTTTTCCAACTCTTTGAATAAGATCTTGTGGCTATGTCAACACAGGCAAGGGATCAAAAATTCAGCATTAAATGTCACAAATGTATGTCCAAGCCCCAGACGTGGTCGTGATACTCAGACAGCAGCTGATACTAAAGAGTTAACAATCTATCACTTCTCATCCCACAAACAAATGGCTGACAAATCTTCCTGATGGCCTTTTAAAAGTAAAAGAGACCAAACATATGAAAAAAACCCATATTTTTAATATCTCTAGAAAATAGTCCTGGTGGAACACTGAAAAACACAAATTCCACTGACGTGGGATTTTATTATTTGCCAGTGCTTTCATTCACTGTCTGTGCAGATCCAGAGCTAAACCTGGGGATGTGATGGGGACTTGCTGCGAGGGGACATGGATGGAAGCAAGGAGGTGGGGACGGATGCTATTTGCAAATCACCAAACTTGCTGCTTGTGAGAGAGAGCGGAAAACCTTTGCCTGACGGAGAGGTTTCCGTGGGGTTTGAAGGCAAGGTGCAGCTCTGCCTGCCATCCATGCACTGAGGAAGTTCTGATAGGAGCATACCTTGTGCCGTGATTCCATCTAGTCTTGGGAAGCGACACAAGCCAGCAGCAGTGATGCCTCCACGAGCTGCGGTCTCCAGCAGCGATGCTCCCTTTCCATCAATGCACCCTGTTCCTGAGATTAGGGAGGACTGGTGCTGGTGTGAGCCTCTATATATTGCAGACTGCCAGTTGCTCAGAAACCCCTGCTCTGAACTGGTTTCATGGTGGGTTGGAAATACAGCCCCGTCCTCAATGTAACCTCTAATCTTGATTAAAACCCTTCCAGGGCCAGGCAGCCCGGGCTGCATCCTTTGGTCAATTCTGGCAGTGGCTCTTGCATTCCCTAATCCCTGTTAATATCACTGCTTGTCAAAGAAGATTTGTGCCTTTCCTGGAAGACGGCCGCCTGTTTTGTTCCAGCCGGGGGAGAAAGAGACGCCTCATCAGCTGGTGCCGGGAACAGCGAGTGGCAGACAAGAAAGGCATCCTGTTTTCTGCGGAGAAGGCACAGGAGGTGGGCAAGCTTCTGGCTCCGACTATTAACTCTGGCCACTAGCGCTGCTCCTGCCCTTTCAGGATGAGACTTAATCCTCTATTATAACCATGCACAATCCCTGAACCTCTCATGGCAGTGTTCATGGCAGAGGTACGAACTTTTGTATCCCAGCCAAACTGCAGGACAGAATATGCGCTGTTGACCTATATTCCCCCAAAGTCATTTTCAATTAGCACAGCAGTTACTCCTCCTGTTTGCAGCATTACGTTTCTCACTTCCACAGTTGAGACTCCAGAGTCCACGCTCTCCGGGGAGATTTTTCTGGCTCCTTCAAGCAGACAGAGAAACACTTCCCTAAAATGAGCCCCTCCTCATCTTTTCATGTTTCCTTGGGAAGTGTGTCCCATTGCTCTGCGGAAGCATGAGACCTGCTCTGGGTGGTGGAAGGAGAAGTCTGGTCCCCAGCCCTTGTTTGATTCCCCTGGGGGCAGGAAACCAAAGCCCAGCCCGGGGGGGTTCTTGTGGGGCCATCTGTCCAGCTGGCACAGGCTGCTCTCCGTAAGCTGCCAGAACTGGAGAAATTAAAGGTGGCTTATGGCTGAAGATGGGAAGGGTTGGCAGAGGCAGTGGGATGAAGACCTACAAAGGGAAGCAAGGGAGGGAGTTGCGAGTGAGGAGAGAAGCTTTTGGGAAAGGTTGGCCACCCCAAACCCCCTCTGCAGCAACTGGGAGGAAAGAGGGAGACCTGATGTTTTAGGAAGGAATAGGGGACATACATTCCTTCATGAGTAGGCTCAGGAAAGAAGAAGGTGTCATCATGGGGCAGGAATGAGGACTCACCCTGACCTCCAGTAGCTACTTGCTGAGAGGTTTGGGGTCACTGGCCCCCAGCTTGGTGCTGAGTCTCTGTGTGAAACAGGCCCGGAGGTCCTTGTGGGCAACGTGAGCAGCAGTGCTATGTTAGGTTGAGGGACACCAGCAGGTCGAGGGAGGTGATATTCCCATTCTTCTCAGCACTGGTGAGGCACATCTTGAGTGCTGGGTCCAGTGTTGGGCCTCCCCAGTACAGGACAGACATCGACATACTGAAGTGACTCCAACAAAGGGCCATGAAGATGATACGGAACTGGAGCATCTTTGATATGAGGGAAGGGTGAGAGAGCTGGGACTATTCCTTCTGGAGAAGGCTCAGGGGGAACTTGTCAATGTATATAAATACCTGATGGAGCTAATATACAAACTTTGCCCCCTGCCAGTCTGGCCTTCCCCTGATTTGTATGCCCTTGCATTTGAGGGTTGGGGTTTTTTTTTGGCCTGTGGACAGTTTTACATTATTTTTTTTTGTACATTTAGCATATAGTTTCAGATGCAAAGCACTCATGTATGGGCCTGTCCGTGCAGTGTGAAGGTGTGCAGAATCCCAATCTTCCTTTTCTGCCTCACGGTCCTGTTTTATTGCTCTTCTGATGTGAAATACAGAAAGTTGATGTGTTAGTCAGTTATTCTTTCAGCATGTAGGGACATTGTTTTTAAGGAAGAGGAATATATCAAGGCTAATACCCCTCGCTTATATCAGGGAATTGATCTATATTACTAATTTATGCTCAGCTTTGAAACAGTCCTGTACAACTGCACAGCCACTATCCTAGCAAAATTTTCCACATTATCTTCTTACTTTGGGCCTACAAGCTCCCCTAATACCTGACAGACTCTCTTTTAATCTGTGTAGTTCCTGTCATTACAGGAATATGAAACATATCTTAAAAGTATCTTTTGCTGTGAGTTTCCTCTGGGCTTAAAAATCAAAAGGTTATTTTTGATTGTAGTTGAAATAATGCGATTGAAAGTGCAAACCATTTCTTACCTGGGCTTTTGTTCATCCTTTCTTCTCCTGCTTTATTTTTGCTAGGCTCAAAGGAATTAATATTGCCCAGGGTTTTGTCCCTTTCTTTTCCCATATTTTCCTTCAGTTTTGAAAAAGGCGGGGAGAAAATCTCTTCTACCTCCTCCTAAGGCATTAGACTTTTCTCTTTTTCACATGGAACCTAGATGGACAACCTGAGGAGGAAACAAACTTTAGCTTTGAAAGGAGAATTTCAAAAGCAAAATTAAAGTTTTGATTACAGAAATGAAAATCTATTTTTAGTTCAAAATTTCAAAATTATAACTTTTCCAATAAAGATTTGGTAAACCCCTCATTTTGTGGACAGGGAAATTTTTCAGCTAAATGTTTTTAACAGTTCTAATTGTATTTATTATCTTTCTGCATTTCTGGTAAATCAGTATTGTCATTCAGAGGTAATTTTGAGTGTTTCTGTCCTTTTCCATTTCTCTGAGAATCAGCACACTCCTGCGGAAAAGCTGGAGAACCTCTGATCATGAAACAGTAACATTTTGGTTCATACGTATTCATATACAACTTTATTAGAGGATCAGTGCACAAGGCAGATCAGGGCTAAGGCATATGTTGGGTTTCGGGAAGCCTGGGAGTGAAGATAATCTGTCTGCAAAGATCCCAGGTCAAGGCACCATTTCCAGAGCTGAGGCTGAGGTCGGCGTGGGCGGGGGATTGACCCCGGCTATGAGTGAAGCAATCCTTTACCGGAGTCCTGCCACTGGGAGGAGAAGATGCCGGGAGCAGCAGCGGGGATGCATGGATGGCCGGCTTGAGGGCCATGCGTCACCTGCCAGGGGCAGATCAGAACTCCCTTCCTCCTGCCCGCAAAACCTCACTTTCCCACAACCATCAGGGCTGTTTTTGCAAGTCTCACTCCCTGCCTGCCTCCTCCTGCTGCCCAAAAGTATGTCCTTTAGGCAGAACAGCTCGCAGCTGTCTTGTACCACATCCTTGGGATCCTGTGTGCCATAGAAAGGCCAAGAGCAAGTCATAGAATCATAGAATGTTTTGAATTGGAAGGGACCTTTAAAGATCATCTAATCCAACCTCCCTTGCCATGAGAAGGGGCATCTTCAACTAGATCAGGTTGCTCAGAGCCCCATCCAACCTGACCTTGAACACTTCCAGGGATGGCGCATCTATCACCTCTCTGGGCAACCTCTTCCACTGTCTGACCGCCCTCAGTGTAAAAAATTTCTTGCCTCTATCTAGTCTAAATCTTCCCTCTTTTAGTTTAAAGCCATTATGCCTTGTCCTGTTGCAACAGGCCCTGCTAAAAAATTTGTCCCCATCTATGTTGTAGGCCCCCTTTAAGTACTGAAAGGCCACAATAAGGTCAAAGAATCATAGAACGGTCTGGGTTGGAAGAGACCTTAAAGATCATCTAGTTCCAACCCACCTGCCATGGGCAGGGACACTTTCCAGTAGACCAGGTTGTTCAAAGCTTCATCCAGCCTGGCCTTGAACACCTCATGCATTCTCACTTCTCATCCTTTGCAGCATCACCTGTGGATTAAATTCCATCTCGCTCACTTGTCCCTAGCTTGGATTTCAGAAGCAGGTTAGACATGACTTGTGCAGAAAGTTCCCTAAGGATGAATCTATCCCATTGAGAACTGCCCGTGGGGCCAACACAAGGACCTCTACACAACAACCACTGTCTCTAACCCATGGCTGTAAAAGCCTGTCTTCCCTCTGCAAGACCTGCAAAAAGCTGGCCTGACTGGGACCGCATGAGCAAACAAACAGGGTTTGACACCAACTCCGGCAGGCTACCCATCGCCGTTAAGGATTTAACTATTACCCCCCGCTGAACAAAACACCTGTGAGACCCAGCACGCCACATTCACCCAAACAGCCCCATGGCTAAGGATCCTCACATCTGTGCCAACACCAGCACTTTGCATGTGTGAACATGTTCTGCTAATGAGTCAGCACAGAGGTCAGTGGCTGCCTCCCTGCGAGGATGACGGTTCACACACCCACTTGATAAGGTGCCATGTGCTGGTTCCGGGTACCTTCCCTGGAAAGTGATGAAGGGTCAAGGAGATGTCATCTTGACTTCTCCCAATTTTTATTTTCCTTTTAAGCAGAAAAATGTGTAGAGGCTGTGATGTCATCACTTCTGCAATGGTGCTATGAATTTGGGCAGGTGTTTTTGGCTTTGCAGCTGCATTGCAGGCTCATGGTACAGTTATCTGGCATGGAGCTAGGCTGGACCACACCGGAGCTCACAAGCAGCTCTCAGATGGCATTTAGTGCCATCCAAGGTGCTCCTGAGTTTCTGAGAGGGCTGGTAGACGTGACCAGATCCAAAGGATACCTGTGCCTATGGCTGAACTGAGCCCAGGTCAATGCTGTCTTGCAGTGGTGGACCTTTGCTAGGGTCATTATAAGGCTGTCCAGTCCTCTGCTTTTCCAGGTCTGGGAAATAGGACGTCTGGGACCCCCGGGTCCTCTGCTTTTTCAAGTCTGGGAAATGGGAGACGAAAGCCACCAGGTAACTGGGCACACTTCAGGAGCCAGGGTCTTTGACCCAGACACTCACTCTTCACCACCCTGCCTGGTCACTCAAGGGCACACTGAACCTGGTGCAGGTGCGGCTGTGGCCCTGGGTGCAGCACTCATTCACTCCAGAAGACATTACTCACCCGGCCATGGTGCCAGCATGCTAATGAGGTGATAAGGCTGTTGTGGACATGGCTCGTGCCTGGCCAGGAGGAACCGTGGCCCCAGGCAGGGGGGGGAAGCTGCTGAATGAGCCTTTTATGAAATGCAGGTGGGATGTGTGTGGCTTGGGAATTGTTGACCTGAAAATGTATGGACATCTACCACTGCTCTACCGGATACTTCTCTCTGCTGTTAAGCCTGAGCCCAGACTGCAATTCTCAGCCTGGTCAACTCATTTGTCACCCCATTATTAGGGGCTCCTGCCTGGGGTGTGAAAGACCCATCTCTGCCTGAGTTGTGGCAGGAACTTGGTGCCATATCCCTGGAGAGGGTCCCAGCCCTTGTGTTATCAGGATATCTCATTATGTGACCCCACCTGTGGGAGTACTGTGTCCAGCTCTGGAGCCCCCAACATAGGAAAGACATGGACCTGTTGGAGTGGGTCCAGAGGAGGGCCACGATGTCATCAGAGGGCTGGAGCACCTCACCTATACGGACAGGCTGAGAGTTGGGGTTGTTCAGCCTGGAGGAGAGAAGGCTCCAGGGAGACCTTATCGCGGCCTTCCAGTACCTACAGGGGTCCTACAGGAGAGCTGGGGAAGGACTTTTTGCAAGGCCATGTAGTGATAGGATGAGGGGGAATGGCTTCAAACTGGAAGAAGGTAGATTTAGGTTAGATATTAAGAAGTAATTTTTCACTCTGAGGGTGGTGAGGCACTGGAACAGGTTGCCTAGAGAAGCTGTGGATGCCCCATCCCTGGAGGTGTTTAAGGCCAGGCTGGATGGGGCTTTGAGCCACCTGGTCTAGGGGAAGATATCCCTGCCTAGGCCAGGGGCAGTTGGAACTTTGTGATCTGCAAGGTCCCTTCCAACCCAAACCATTCTATGATTCTATGATCCTATGTGGGGCTGGTTTTGTCTCTCCTGCCATTAACTACTTCATTTTCTGCAGGTATTGGGAGAGACAGGGACCCTGCAGCCCCTTGCTGAGTGGTGATATGAGGGAGGCGGAGGATTGCATCAGGGCTCTGGCTGGTTGCATACCAGGCCAACTGAACTTGCTCACATGGGTGCCCTGGAGGGTTGAGGCTGCTGCTGGCCCAGAGGAATCGCTGCTCGGTTGGTCCCTGTTGCTGTGTAGTGCATCCTGCGGTACCAGGCAGGCTTCAAAATAACTGTACTGGCATTACTCTGAATTCCTGCCCTGGGCACAGCCTTGCCAGCAAACCTCAGGCAGGTCAGATGCAAAGAGAGCTGTGACCTGCAACAGTGTGAGGAGAAGGATGCTCTGGGTACCCCAGGAGGTGTGTGTGCCAAGCATCCGTGGGGCAGCTGTGCTCCAACCCTCCTGCCCAGCACGGGCAGGCTCCTGCTCCAGTGTACACACAGCTCAGCAAGCTGCAATCTCCATTAGGGTCTCTGAGAGAGTCTGGCCAGGATAACAAAAGGGGAGAAAAGGACCCCAGATGTTGTTTGGTCTGTTTCCCTTGGCAAGGCAGGATTACATGTGACAGTGCATTTAGAGAGTCCTCCTTCTTGGGAATCACTTCTGTCACTATCCCTTTCCTGGCTGGTGCCCATGCAACAGCTGAGAGGCAGTTAATATAATTAGCAAGACTTAATGAGGGACAGAGCTGTTGGCCAGCACCGTCAGTGGCTGTGGGGCCGCTACGCCCTGTTCAGGTCAGGGCAGAACCCACTCTTGTTATCAGTCAGCTGCCTTGAAAACTGGCTGAGGCTTTATCCTTTGGTTTCAGGTTAAATACGAAAAGCTGTGATTCAGCTTTGTGCGAAGAGCTCTCCACTAAGCTCCCAGAAAAGCTAACCTGGCCAGGTTAGCTGGTGCCATGGTAAGTACTGGGACATGGACACTACGATGGGAGATTTTCTAAATCATCACTGGTTTTTATTCGTCTACATTGAATATTTTTATGCTTGATAGTCTCTTGGGGTCTCTGGCATCAAATGTAAATGTGTGAATAAACCCGTATACAACACATACATCATCCTCACTCTCTCTTTCACTATCCTTCCTTCTTCATGAAAATGTGACCTTTTCTTGCTCACAGGTTTTGAATTTTGCCTTCTTGGTTGCACAATATGAAAAAAAATTACACCCTGCACAATGAAAACCAGAAACCTCATGGCCTGAGGTGTTCTTCAGTGTGGTGTGTGGATTTGAAAAATCATTTGGGATGGAGCCATGTCATTTGATGACTGGACTTGTGCCTTGTTATTGGTACACAAGCGTGCCAGCTGATGGGGACACAGATAAAACCACACTCCAGGTGGAGGAAACCAGCTGAAACAGTGGGATCAGAGGCAGTCGATAATACAAATCAAAACCTTCCTTTCTCTACCTTTTCTCACTAGGTCCTCATTAGGACCTTCTACAGGTTATTTTCCTAGAAGTTCTGGTAGAGGACTTCTGTTCATAAAGGGAAGAAGTTGGAGAAAAGTGACTGCAGCCTGCTATTTCTGCATACCTGTAATGTTGCTGGTATTTCTCTAATCTCTGACAATAGTTTTTATAACAAGCGATAAACTTGTATTTTTTGTTAATCACTAATCCTTACTTGCAATGAAAAATGGATCAACCCCATTTACAATGATTGTCTATACCAAAAGGTGATAAAGTATATTACAGAATCACAGAATCACAGCATGGTAGGGGTTGAAAAGGACCTTTGGAACCCATCTCATCCAACCCCACTGCCAAAGCAGGTTCACCTACAGCAGGCTGGACAGGAACACATCCAGGCAGGTTTTGAATATCTCCAGAGAAGGAAACCCCACAACCTCTCTGGACAGCCTGTTCCAGTGCTCCGCCACCCTCAAAGTAAAGACGTTTTTTCTTATATTCAGATGGAATTTCCTGTATTCCAGTTTGTGCCTGTTGCCCCTTGTCCTGTCACCAGGCACCACTGAAAAATGGCCGGCTGCATCCTCTTGACACCCACCTTTTAGATATTATAAACACTGATGAGCTCCCTTCTCAGTTTTCTCTTCTCCAGGCTAAGCAGACCCGGGTCACTCAGCCTTTCCTTATATTCTAAGGAAGCAGAATATAAAATGTTTAAGTCTTTCATCAAGGTGGCTTTAAATGAGCTGTTTTAAACTGCATTGCTTAAGACTAGTTGATAGGAGCTGAAGGCACCTCCAATCAATCACACCTCCTCCTTTGGTGCCTAAATCCATACTGTCACTTCATCAGATAAAGTCTTCAGTATCCATGCTGACCCAAGGTGCCCCTGACCCATAATACCTGTCCCTGTCCACAGCACTGTGGTCCCCCAGCTGCCTGGTACACTTTGCATGACACTGTGAATTGAAGTGAGGAACTGATCTGGCTTAAAGAAACAGCTGCTAAAACCCTCCCCCCTCCTCCTTTTTTTTTTTTTAATCCGGATCAATTCCTCAGTCTGGTCCTGTTGCTAATAAAGCTGATGGGGAAGAAAAAACCCGGGAAAGGAGGGGTGAAAAGGTGAGAGAGTAAGAAAAATCTTTATCTCCTGCTGCTGCTGGGGACTCTGTCTCATGCGTCCACACAGTCTGAGCTGTGTAGCATCCGGTGCTGTACTGGGAAAGGTCACCCCAAACCTTACAGCTTCGTTGAGTCTCCACTCTGGCAGAAGCGATCTCAGGGGGATCTCCATCAGGTGGTGGCTCCTAGAGGGATATCAGGCAGTAGCAGGGAGGTCACAGTGGGTGACAGGGAAAAAAAAATGAAGGCGCTATTGGAAGCAGAGCTGCTTCACGTGAGAAAAAAAGTGGGGACAGTCTAATCAGCTGCCTTTTTAGTACAGGCACCTGTACATTGAAAAAAGTGCATGTCATTCAGGGAAGGGTGATCAATGTAGACTCTGTTGTGGTGCCAGGCATGGTGTTACAGGTGCGTCAGTTGATGGGGTTAAGGCTTGCTGCTTTTCTTGCTTCAACACACTGTAATTTTATGGATATGCATGTGAATTAATATGGCACAAGCCAGATGTGGCCGCAACTATCCTTTTCACATGCTCTCTGCCAAGACAACCACCCCGAGCCACACGTGAAGCCTCGCCTCTAGGAATCCTCTCTGTACAGACAAGCAATTGGCAGCCCATGAGCCCAAACCACCAGCAGATGCCATTGTTATTACCCTAGATGTTTGCCTGCATCCCAAGGGTATATAAACTCCACTCATTCGCTCTCTCTCCCTTTCCCCTCGCTCCTGTTTTAAATAGTAATAGGTCATCCAGAACCATGTTTACTTCCTTGTCATTTTTGGACTCAAATATAGAACAGCTCAAATTGTTTCAGTCTTAAAGTTTTATAGTTAACCAGTGGGGCACAGTAGAAGAGCTTTGCAAAGTACAATGCACAGTTAAACTGAACAATCATCCTTGAGTTTAAGCACGTGAATGTAGAGACACAGCACTGCCACTTGCAAGATTTTTTTTTTTCCTCTCCTACCTATGTACAGGCTTTAAGTACTTTCAGTAAGTAAGTAAGATTTCTTTTGCAAGATCAGATGTTTTGCTATAAGCAGGTATAACTGCATTGCAATGAGATGGCAGTTATTGGGATAAACGCCTAGGAAGGGAGTGGGGAGTGAGAGGACCGTGCTTGTCCTTAGCAAAAGGAGCATCATTCAAGTCAAAGGGAAATAAAAGGCTCCTAATTAATAGGAGGAATTTATTCTACTTAGAGAAAAATATAAAAAATACAGCCTGCGGCTGTATGATTTGAACTCCTTTCTGCATTTTATCTCAGTCTGGTTTAGTCATTCATGAATCTTTGGTGATTTCAGACTCTTTTAAAATGCCAATTTTAAATAGCTTGGTCTGCTCTGATTATCCTGGACATCATTCCTCTATGTAGATATCACCACAGTGGTTCTGGTCAGTGGAGACATCTGAGTTAAGACACCAGCAGCTTAGATAGGGAACAGCATCCTTGGCAAGAGCCTTCAGTTATTCCCCTTTCAGCTACATGGAAAGGCAAACCCTCTGGAGATACATCAAGGACTCGCGTGGTGGAGAAACCTCCAAGCCCCTGGAGAAATCTGGTTTCTCCAACTCACCGGTTGCTGAGCATGTGCAGAGGGAAAGCTTGTCATGGCAGGCAAGAGTGATGAGGTGTCCCCGAAACCCCACCTGCACAGCACACAGCCAGATCCTGAGCCTGACCCAGGCCTGCTGCTTCAGAGGTGGGCTTGGCAGAGCCCCCCAGGTCTGTCCCCAGTGCATGGCCAAGGCTCTGTAGGTGTTACCATGCTACATAAAGAAACAGTTTTTGTGGCATATATTTTTTATGTAGGGGCATCCGGAGAATATGACACACAACAGACTGATCACGTTATGAGTGTCTTATATTACCTTGGCTGTTATATTATGTAAGAGAGGCAGAGTGTCCTCACATTATTATTATTGTAATTAAAGAATATTGTGCTTTTAATTTGCACAGTTCCTTCCTCGGCATTGTTTGATACGAATAGATGATAACAGACTGGTTATTGTGAGTTATTAATAACGTATTATTTACTCACCATATGCCTAGAAGCCAGAGCAGTAAGCAACACTGCTTTGTTGTAGGAGTCCCTCCCTGCACACACAACTAGATGGATCACCTTTGATCTCTCTTTGCCTCCTGAGGTCTCACTTTAACACGGGCTTGCAGCTTATTGTCCCCTTTGCCCCCACCCCCGGCTTCCTCCATGTTTGAGGGAGTTTGGGATTCTGGAAAAAAGAAAAACAGTCTCTTCTGCCTTCTGCATTACCTCTTGCATTTGTATGGAGTGGACGCTCTGGTCTGTTTTTAATTTCCATGATTCTATAGTGCTTTTGAGTCCAAGGTGCTAAATATAGATCTAAGTCATAATAGCCAGCCTCTTTTTCATTTCTGTCTTATGAAGTTATTTTCTGCTTTTATCGTTTAAGCCTAATGCATTTACATTATTAGGAACTCTCCAGTGTGTACAACTTGGTTATGAACAAGATGAGTGCCTGAAAAGTTTCCAGGAACATTTGTCTGAACAAAAACAAAGAAAAAAGAGACTTTTTGCTGGCTCTGCGGGAAGAGGACTGGTGCGGTGCAGGGTGGCACCTTCCCTGTCCCCTCCCTATTGCAAACCTGCACATGCCCTCTGGGCAGGGTGAACACATCCAGCACACTGCCTAGAAAAAATGACACTCTGGAGAAAAATCAGCAGACAGCATGAAAAGCGCTGGCTCAGACCTCTTATGTTGGCAGACTCCTACCGAAATTAGTTCTGGATAAGCCAGTACATCTGTAAGTCAGAGCAAACTATTCCTCTTTCTACCTATTCCTAACACAGTCATGCCCAAAAAATACAAGTCAGGAAAATGTTTGGGGAAACTATTAAGGAGCACAGAGGGAAAGGAGTATTTATGTATCCAGACAAATATGGAGCCATTTGAGACAAATATGAAGTCATGTGTAATAAACAGCTTGGATTTATAAGGACTAAAGCAAGCCAAACACAAGTGAAGGCTTTTTGGGACAGAACAGTCCAAACCAGCCAAGGAAAGGAATGTGGTGGATATAAAGGGCCAGGCCCACAAGAGACACAAGGACCGCTCAGCACAACTCTAGAGCCATACGTGTGCTTTCCTAAGCCTAATTGATACCAGCGGCCCAAGCTGGTGAGGAGTGAGGTATTGAGGAGCCTTGGTCGTGTCACTTCATCTTTGTCCAAGTATCTTTGCCCCTGGTTATGCAAGGGGAATATGCAGGAGGAGTTCTGTGCAATCAAGCAATCCTTCCTTGTTAAGCTTGGTTGGGGTTAGAAGGTCTCTTTATGCAAGAGTCCAAATAGTGTGTCTGAAAACCCGCCACAAGGTGTGGACATTGATGCCTGACCTCTCCAAAAGAAATAAAAGTTGGCCCCTGCATCAACAACTGCCCTGAGCACCATGAAGTGGACTACTCTTTAGTTGAAGAAGTGCCTCATGCTTAGCTTGACTATTAAAATACTACCTGAAAAGAGGCTGAGAAGCACAGTAGCATGCTACAGAAGTCACCATTGGTTTGAATACTTTCTTGTTTTCAGGTGCTTCTCAAGGGCAACATGTAAAGGTTTGGGGAAAGGTGGGTCTTCAGTGCTGCCCTTTGTCAGGTCCCTCAACCATTCACTTTGCATTACTGACAGCTCACCTGGGATCTTCTTTGGAAAGAACAAGCTAGTTTCCTCTGAAATAAACTTCAGGTATGGCTATGAGGAGCGTTCACACTTGGCATTGCTCCCAGTAGGCACTACAGATGATACACCAAGCCTGGCCTCCCTACAAAGGCCTCCAGCACTAAACCAGCACTGTGTGTGTCTTGAAATATGACTTTATGTCCATAAGCCATGCTCAACTGTGGCTGAGAGAAACTGCAAGGAAGATATTATCTGCCGTATTCTGTTTTGCTGCTGTCATGGCACTGTCCAGAAGACCATAGGAGAAATCTGCTGCTACTGGAAATCACAGCAGCTTTATAGGTCTAGGTTGCTGCCAGCAGAACAGATGGTCCATGAATGGTGCAGGGAAAACTTCTGTACCCATCCAAAAAGTGGATTGCGCAAAGCAGTACCAGGCTGGTCCCAGCTGTATCTTGGCAAAGGAAAAAAGCTATGTTACATAGGAAAGGGGCACGTGTTTACCTTGAGTGCACTGACCTCCGTGTATCCCAATGGGTGGGGAAACTCAAATATGGCAAATCCAGTTAGACTTAATTTTTCCTAGAAAGAAATGCCACAGCACTGTTGCACATGGCTAAAAGCTTTGCTGCAATCTGGTGAAAAGGGATTCTCCTACCGTTGCTCCAGACTGTCCTGGAACCAGTTAATCCTGTCTCCGGCTTCTGAAGTTTTGTGTTGGTCCTACTATGACGAAAAGTAATCCTGAATAGTCAGAGACTGATTATTTGAAATACATTAGGAGCAGTGCAGGGATTGCAAGTTAAAAAAAAAAAAAAAAAAAAAAAAAAAAAAAAAAAAAGGGGGGGGGGGGAGAAAGGGGGAAAAAAAAA
>NW_009646421.1:1353610-1363259 GCF_000708025.1 Charadrius vociferus
AAAAATAGGAGAGGGGCAGGGATTGAAAATTAAAAAAAAAAAAAAAAAAAAAAAAAAAGAAAAGAAAAAGACAGCAGGTGGGGTGAGAACATGGGCAAGAAAACAAAATGATATGATGTCCTATGGGTACATTAATTCGTTGACAGGAAGCAGACAAGGTCCTCCAGACTATGATCACTTCTGCCTTGCCCAATGCTCCAAACTCCAATCTGTGGAGCTCACACACAGAGTGGAAACCAAGTGTTGTGTCCATCACAGGTCTCCTGTGAGGTCTCTGCTTGGTCAGTGTGGCCTTAAACAGGCAGAGGCTGCTCTGGCTGTGTGTGTACTAGTAAAAGGAAAACAGTCAGTGTACGAGCCTGAACACTGTCCCACGCTCATTCATATTACAAATTATGGACACAGTTCTTGATACAGTTTTGGCTCAGTCCTGCTTGCGCTCTGCCAGACAGCACATCACCATGGTTAGCAGATGGTTAACCCATCCCCAGCAGTGCTCTGGCTCAAGAGAGTTCAGCTTGAGGAATACTTGAATCTGTCCCATATCACCCCAACCGCTAAAACCTGACTGACAAAGCCCTAAATCAGATCATCTTTTAGCTCCTCTTGCCTTGTCCTCCTCCTGGCTAGTAATGCGTCTTCTGAGGCCAGCTGTGAATTATCTGCCAGAGGGAAGTTCTTAAAAAGCTTTATGCTGAAGTAGCCCGCCTTATGTTCTCTATTAGGCAGGCTTTATTTCTCCCATGTCCAGCGTTACACCAGCAGAAGTTGGATTAGACTTGTATTTCTTGGCTAAACAATGACTAAAGGAAGCATGATAACTATCTACAAGTATTTGATGGGTGTAAACTCCAGTGAGGAAGAGGAATTGTTTAGTGTGGTTAAAGGACTTTTATGGCCAAGAGCGATTAGATTAAACTGAACAAAGCAAAGCATAAACTGAACACCCTTCGTAATACCTAGCAGGCTGCAAGGGCAGTTCCCAAGTGATGTGGTAGAAGCAGTGATGTCTGGGTCAGTTGAAACGTCACAGGGAGCAGAGCAGCATTTACGTTACTGACCGCAGAACGCCATCCCACGAACAGTGTGTCCGTTCTCCCTGCCGTGCCCACACCCATGCCGCCCTGCGTCTACGTGAGCACACACCCAGCCGAATACGGAGGGAAGAAGGATGTCAGGCTGGTTCAACCCCTGCCTGCACCTGATTTTTCCCCTTCCTCTGGTGGTGTAACACATTACCCTAAATAGTAAGTTTTCCTGCTGCTGACAGTGATTCTGGTCTTGGGATTGTTAAGGGAGAAGTTATTCTTACACTTTCTGTAGAAAGCCATGAGTAAGCTTTCCTTAGAACTTCAACAGGCCACTTGCTACTAACCTTGGGTTATCACATACCTACAGGGATGCCATCAGCATTCCTTTCAGGTTACACCTTTGTCGGCTGGCAGAATGCGGTATGGGATGATTGACTTCGTACAAGAAGGGAGTGAACGGGAGTGCACGGTTCCTCTGAAAATGTACTGGTGGTCCCTTATTCACTGCGGTAAAGAATGAAGAAAGTGAAGAATTCACTTTCTCTCTCACATAGGAGAAAGAAGCATGTCATAATCCCAGCTACACTTGTGTAAACCTGCTTGCCCTTTTTCTCTGAAAACCAAACATAGAGTATGCAATCTCATCTGACAGGAGTTTCTGATGAAGAACACAAGCTGACTTGGGCCCTGAGAGCAAATGTCAGTGGCTCGAGCACTGCTGCGGCTTTCAAAATCCTGCGGCCTCTCAGGGAAAAAGAAATAAGGGTATATGTGATGTTTGATGAGTCAGGATGCTTCCCCCGGCATGCCTGTTTCTCTGCCTAATTACACAGACACAGTAGCAAAGAAATTAGATAAGCCAGGTAAGGTTTGTTGTGGAAGTCCTGGTCGTCTAGGAGACAAGAGCTTTATTTACCTGACATGACTTGTAGGCAAAGGTTGGACAAGCGTACCCTGTTTTTAAAACAGTATATTGCTTCCAAATTGCAGGTTATCAGTTCTGAAACAACACCACTTAATGGGTTATCTCCTCCTTTAATCGGTGTGGCTGTTGGCATATCATTAAATCCCACTTAGCACGAGTGTGAGAAGGCTGCTGTTAAAGGCTGCCAGCAGAAAGGCAAGGAGGACATACACATCCTCCCATGGTGCTTTCAAAGAAGGCCCTGATCTGTTCATAAAAGGTCAGGAAGGGAGCTAGGAATTCAAAAGCCTTAAAAAAACAGAGCGGACCGGAGTCTTCAGTAGTGCGTCATCTCAAGTTTTCTTCTCCCAAGGGAGTAATTCTTCAGATGTTTTCTGTGCCCCTTGCTGGTGTCTCTCTCTTCTGTTTTTCTTCAGGAGCAATTTGTCTATTTCTGCATTTACTGAGCCTCCTCTCTTTACGCAAAGGCAGAGCTAATAGACATCTGTGTACGTGGGAGAGTCTAACGAGGTTATCACCACCTCACCTGCATGTTCACCACCTAAATACTAACACTACCTAGTCCGGTGGGCACATTAGGGACCACCCAACAGAACGGGCATGGCACTATTGCAGAGTCCCTGCAGCACTGACACATTCTTCCTCCCAAACCTGGCTGGCTGCAAAGGGCTCACATAATAACATATTTTTTGTTCTTTCTCATGGGCACAGAATACTGATCTTGGTGGCTTCACTAAATTGGCATGCTTAAGGATGCCATTTTACATAGGATATTTTCCCATCCCGGCCAGGAATTTTCTTCATATAAAAGGCTGGCAGGTGATTATGCTTTTGGTGATGTTTAGAAAAGATTAATTCTCCTTCCCAGGTACCTGCGATCTTTTCAGATTAAAATTAAATCCTGTGTAGTGGAGAGAAAGAAAGAGGAACTGCATGGTTTCTGTCACCTCACATGACCACACAGGTGATTTTTTTGCAAGACATTACCAGTGGGTGCTCCCAAAGCCCCTGATGAATGCATGTTAAACCTATGCCACAAGAAGTTGCAACTCCTGTGCAGTCTTAGGCTGGCCTGGAAACTAGGGATGCTCAGTTCTGCATGAAAGCCCATTCTCCTGGGATTTTTTGCCTTAACTTGGCAAACTCAAGAGGTTCAGAGCTTGTGAACTGGGCTTGAGGAGCAGCTGAGGGCTACCCTGAGCAACCCTAACTGCTGACACAATTGGAGGAGGCTCAACTGTACTTCATAACCCGATGAAGCTTTCATAGGTCCCTTTTAAAAATATCACTCAATTTAAAATATATGTCACCATGCCTTCTTTCGTCTGTGTTGAGGGGTACAACCCTAGAAATCAAACGTGCACTAACACATGTATTCTGGGAGAGTCAGGTATCAGGGGCAGACAACTGCAGGGTCTTCAGAGTCTTTGGGTGTGTGAGATATGGTCCTTAGATATCATGGATAGTGTCCACAGTATTGACGCAGCTTGACAGATACATCCCATGTAAATCATGGTGTTTTTTCAAAGGCGTCCATCACAGATTGCTCCACGTATCAACTTCTCAGATCGACCCTCACAGGAGTGCCTTCTCTTTTCCTTGCTGTTGTGTCCTCCAGTAGAAGACCTATATGCAGCCAAAGAGGTAATTTTGCTGGGCCAAAAGACTCAACAGGTGTTTTTAGCACTTAATTAGACTTTCATTTCAAGACTACATCTCCTATAAGTTATCTGAGGGCATGCCTACCAGAATTGCCACTTGGCCATTCCCCAGCTATAGTGGTCACCTGTAATGACTTCTGTGAGGAGATCTGAACTTGTCCTGCCTGAGGAAACACCAGAAGTGCAGCAGAGGGAGCATGGTATAGGAATCCCCGATTTCTACAGCATGGCCGTGTTGGCCTGATGTCAGGGCAGCTCTCTGCCTGTGATAATAGACCTCACCACAGGCCAGGATTTATGAGTTCAGGCACTGTCATGGAGTTGCAGAAATACCTTCCATCCAGACCCAAACTGGTGATGCTGGTTGCCTCTGGCCTGTGCCCTGTGGGCCAGCCAACTCAGATGTCTGCGCAGAGCTCTATCCTGTGAGGTGGACATGGTGTATCCCTGAGTTTTTAATGCCTGACTCAACCTTGCAGTCCTTGAGGGAGGAAAGTACCTCGTCCCCATTTTAGAGGAGAGAAGAGGGCTGGGTTCAAAAATGCCCTGCAGTGTGTCCAAAAAACCTTAGGCAGCCTGCCAGCGCCTAAGCCCAACCAACTCCCCTCCGTGCTTTAAACACTATTTATTCGGTTTACCTAATGATGCAACCCTCATGAGTTGTCCCCGGCACTCCTCTTTTCCCGGGGCAGGGACTCCCCTGCTATCATACAGCCACTCCCCAGCTTGGCCACTGTCTCTTGGCAGCTCTGTCATCCTTTCCTTCTCACCCAGAGGGCAGTTAGCACATCAGGAAGGCATCAGCCCCAAATTCAGACTGTGGTGCTTAGGGCTGCTCTGGGGGCTGGAGAGATGCTCCTGAGATGGTGGGGGGACCAAAACCAAGTTACCTCCTCATGGAGTGAGGGGCTCATTCCTGCCTCATTTAAAGGAGACAGGTAGACTATGAAGTACCTTTTCTTTCTGGCTGATGGAGACTTCTCAGCGCCCAGTGTCACACATCCTATTCTTTGGCTTTCCCCTCCCCAGCATCAGCAAATGCAAGCACTCATGCTGCATGGAGACTACCTCATCACTGGATTTCCTTACATGGCGGTTTGACCAAGGGGTGCCTCAGTACAAGAGAGATCCATAAACTGGAGAAGACTCTGAGAACAACAATAATAAAAAGCACAATGCTCTTGGAAACATCTGTAAGGCAGCAATTTAGAGCCCAGCTATAAGCGTGCTGGGGCAGACCTCAAGTGAAATAAAAAGAAATTAACTTGTTAAATATCTCTAAAGCAGGCATGTAAAAAGTATTATTGTCTGTGCGTAGATAGCTTGTGTAAACAGCCTTTTCCACTTGGGGCTATGTCTCTGTAATTATGTATTACTTGCAAGAAGGCGGCAGAGCATGAGGAGTGAATATGTTCCAAATGTGTCCGAACCCTGACCAAGCAAAGGCTGTGATTTTAGCTCACTTCAGGGAGAGGAGAACAAGCCCATGCCTTTTGTTTATTCTCCTTGAGCTCTTTGCAACAATTGTACTTTTCACTGGAAGTGACTCACCTGGCAAAGAAGATAAGAAACCCAGAAGAACCACTGAACAAAAATATAGTGCTGGAAACTATCCTCTGAATTTAAGGTTTATAGACCTTCTGAAACTGTAATCATATTCAGACCCTTCAGGCTTCCCTAATTACCGAGAGGAAGAACTATCATTCTTTTCTAAATGTGGTGTCAGCATTTGTTACGAGCAACCAGCACAAAATTATCCTCAAACCTTCTCATGACCTATAAACCTGCAATTTGATATGCCTCACCCAATTTTGATTCTGTAACAAGTGAATTTTTTTTCATAGATTTTTACAGTAGAGACTCTTTAATCTACCAGGCAACATGTAACAAGATCCCATGGCTGGAGGCTGAAGCTAGCTATGTTTCAGCTAGCAATAAGGTGTGCATCTTAACAGCAATTAATTAAGCATTGAAATAACTCCTGAGGGGATATGATGAATTCACCATCTCTTGAAGTCTCTGAACTTTGTCTTTCCAAACCTCATGCTGTACTTGAAACACAAAGTGTGCTCTTGGTACAGGAATTATAGGGAGCAGCAGTGTTACGGTATTTCTTAACATCAATGGGAAGATATTTTTCACATCAGAACTCCAATACTTTGGTTTTTTCTTTTTAATACAAATAATGAAATTTATTCCTTCTTCCAGTGTCAAACAGTCTGTTTCGGTGGAAATCAAAAGGCCACCACCAACTTACACCAGTAAATAAAGCCAAACTTTTAAAAACATATGTCGGCTAAATTTGCAAATGCCTACTAGGCTGCAGAGTAGCATTTTCAGTCACGCTGCCGTCTGTTCCCAATTTTTAGCAATGGCTCTCTTTCACTGTCAATCCTCCCATCTCAGGAACAATACATTGTTATTGAAATATTTAATGAGTCACTTGTAAATATCTCACAGGAACAACAGGACATTTATCTCACGCTGCAGAGCTGTATTTTAAAAATAACTGTCTTAAAAAAAACCCAACAACTCAAAAAACCCCAAATGTTTTCTCCTTCCTACTTTACAGAGGGCTTTCTCTCTCTCTCTCTCTGCCTTTCCCTTTTCATTTCTCATCCACTCTTTGCCGCGGGGTTACACCGAGGTGGCTACGAGGACGCCCAGGCTGAGACACTCTGTTTGCATTCTTCACTCAATTTGGGTTGGCTCCTCTCGCCTGTGTGGGCTTGGCAACGCGAAAAAGTGACCTTGTGGCAAACTTGGGTGTGACCTTCTAAAACAGCAACAGCTGCCAGCGTGACTGTTGGGTCTCCTACTTTTACTCCATGGAAAATGTGAGGCAGCTTATCCTATGTCCACCGACAAACTGTTTTATGTTTATCTTAGGGTAGGAGCATGCGTCTACAGAGTTATCGCAGCCCGGCTAATGCACGGCATTGCCACATCCTGGCTTCCCCACTGGTAGCTTATCCCAGAAGCTCTACTCTGTGCCTTCTTGCTTTGCTGGTGAAGTTATGCTGGTGCCGGGTCCTCACCTTGAGTCTTGGTGCTTCTACAACTGCGAGACCGCAGCAGCACTGTGCATTTTTGTCACTGCTGTGGCTTCCTGACTCTCTTACTTTACCCTTTCCTTCAGCTCTGAAGATGCAAAAAGAGCTCGGAGCTGCTCTTCAAAATTTCACCATAACCGGCCACTATGATGCTGCTCAAAACACCTAAGCAGTTGTAAGGAGGTAACTGTTGGGAGCTGTAGTTCTTCACACCTTGAGCACAGCTAACAGAAGATGCTAGGTGTGTGGATTCAAATGTCTCAGGTTTGGGATCTGTTTTCTGAAGGATGACATTCGGTACAAGAATTTTGACAGTCAGGGTGAAACCTGAGTCAGAGCTTCCTGCAAAAGTGTCCTGACGCACCAAGGAAAATAACAGAGCCTGCAGCAACAAACGTGAGCCAGGCACAGCTCACGGAGCATCACTCTGCGTGACCCTGGGTGCTCCTCTGACCTGGGAGATATTCTCATTACCTAGCTCTACCTGTGCAGGGAGTGCACCCCAAAAAGCACAAAGCATTGGTATATATTGTCAGTTAATTGTGTGCCTGAGCCTCCTTGCAAGACTAGACTCACCCTCTGTTTATACCACTGACTGCCAAGCCACCCCAGCTTGTGCTCCACAGCTCTATGGTGGTGGCACCAGGCTTTTCAACATGCTCTGCATGGGTCAGGGGAGCCTGGCCTTTGAGGACATGGAGAGACCTTCCAAGCCTCACAAGCTAGTTTGGGGCTGAGGGAGGCAAATATATGTCTTTCTGACAAATCAGGCTAATGAGGACCATCCATGTTGTGCCATTTTTGGACTAGTAACCGCACTGGTCCAGTTTCATTAGTAATCAGAAAGAAACTACTTTTTCTCTGCTATGTGAGGTGTTAAGTGGTATACATATGCATTTGCCCTGCTAGAGCAGAAATAACTACATTTGGGGATTTTTTATTCAGGCTCTGACGCTTCTGACAGCCTGAGGTGGGCACGCGGGTGCCAGAGCAGGCTGGCACACATTGGTATGCCATAAAACCAGTTGCTTTGACCTGCTTCTTCCCACTCCCCAACCCACCCATGTACACTGTTTCGGTCCGCATCGGAGCAGAGCAACAGAGATGAAGCAGCTGTGAAATACACCTGCTCTTCGTCTGCAGCCCTGCTCAATTACACGCCTTTAACTTGGCAATATAGAGTAGTTAATGCTGTAATATAAATACATTTCTTTCCTCTACCCACGGCTCTGGATCAATCATCAGCTTGAAACAGCAGGAGGGAAATGAAGTAGTAACGTGGGGGGGAAAAATAAGAGTTGAGGGTGCAATCAGCCAACTAAACACCATTAGGACATACTGTCCCACTCAGTGGGCCCACAGCTGCATTGGGCTGTGACCAAATCTATTAATAGGCCATGCAGACCTCTTCGTAATCCTCAGAGAAATGCTCCTCAAACTTTTGAGCTCTTGTTCCTCCTCTGCAATTTCAATAACTCCCTTGTGATGCTTAGTTACAGTAGCTGACTCCTCAGAAAGTATGAAAAGTCTGACTCTAGTCTCTTCAGACTAGAAGACAAATCTTGCTCTTCATTTCTTGTCCAGACTAGAAGAGACTAATAATGCTGAGACCATAAACTCAGCCGTGATGTGGGCAGTGTTGCCCATAGAGCCTCTAGCTTGCTCCAGGCTTGATGACAGACACAAGGAGCAAGGATTGGGGCGGAAGAGGCACAGTTTGGTTTGTTGTTGCTGTGGAAAAGGACCTGCTGCATCCTGGGCCCAGGGGACCAGGCTGTGACATGTCTGCAGTTGGTCCAAGAGTGTCCTACACCCTGTGGACCGGCACACTCACCACGTCACCCCACAAACTGACTGGCATCTTAGGATCATATATCTTCTGCGAAGCAGCATGCACACCAATACAAGAAACCATCCCCTTAGTCCCTGTCTGTACCTCTATGGTGACAAGCAAGCACTTACAAACTGCAAGGTATTTCGTTTTGAAGACATTTAAAATTAAGGAAGACGATTTCTACCTCTCCCCCAAAAGATGGAGGGAGAATGGGAATGGGGGAACGGGGCAGATCAGGTGTTTAATAGCCTTAGAGAAGGTAACTCCGTATATGAGGGCACTGGGGACCCCATTACTTGGTGAAAATATCTGTAACGCCCTTGGGCTGCTCCAGTTCCTTTTCCCTACCAAAGACTGGCCTGCTTTGACTGGAGTTAAAAGTGAGTGCTGCAGCTCTATGATTAATTCTCGTCGTCCCTGTGACCGAGGAAGGGACCTGAGGTCCCCAGGGGCAGTGGATGCTTTCTGCAGGACATGACCCTGGAGAATTGGAGTCTGGTGAATGTCTGCAGCACTGCCTGAAACTCAGGGGTGAAACCATGCTTGGTGGGAAAGAGCAGTAGCTCTGCGGGAGAGAAACGCTTGAGGGAGAGGGTGTACCCAGAGAAGAGCGGAGGAAGCATGTGTGAGGCCGCAGCTGCGGAAACAGGCAGCAGAGAGGTGGTAAGCGCTTGGGAACAAACTTTGGAGAAGAGGAAAGGCCAAACACAGTGATGGAAGGCGAGGTGAAATGAGGGCTGTCAGTGGAAACTGCATGGGAACAGTGACACTCTAGCTTGCACTGTCAGGGTGCTTCATCCACCGCAGGTTGGGAAGGCCTGAGTGTGGCCACCTGGGCTTGGTGGGGCACCTCTCCCGCTGTGGGCTTGGCTCTGTAATTGTATTTATTTAGCTGAATTACCTAAGCTAGGAGTCAGAGTCACCCCAGACGAACGTCGGTAAGCCTTTCATACATTGCAAGGTCTCCTTTCAGCCCACCAGCAGCGGCAGGGCGGGCTGGTTGGGGCACGCACACCGCAGGCTTGCCAGCCCTGCCTGAGACTCCTTCCCAGTCAATGGAGCAACGCAGGGGGAGCCGCCTACCGGCAATGATTCAGCCCACTGAAGAGCAGAGCCACCTTCCTGAGGAGCGTGTTCCCCTGCTT
>NW_009646421.1:1363287-1366116 GCF_000708025.1 Charadrius vociferus
GCCAAAAAGCTCAAAGTTAGCGAGGATGAATCTGGATATCCATGTAGACAGAGGATATATATGGAAAAGTTGGCGTTGCAAAGCAGAGTGAGAGGAGGTGAGTCATCTTGGAGAGCACCAGGGCTGACTGTACGGTCTTCTGCACAATAAGCACCACTTCTTGCGTAATTAGAAGTGCACACAACACAGGAACTGATGTGTTGGCTGCAGCTCCCTATATTGCACATTTCAGTTCAGCAGTCTGGAACAACTAGCTTTTGCTATTAGTTTAAGATAATGCTGGTGTGAAGTAGTGAATGACAAAATATGGCTGGAAAATTATCAAGCTGTTAAACAACCACTGAGAAGCACATGCTGAAAATTCCTTTAGTGTATTAATTCTACATTACAATTCAGAGATAAGCAGATTTTCCAGGAATCCAAATAAACCAGGATCCAGAGCCTTATTCATAAGGTATATCTGATATATACTTAATATTTGTATATCATTCACCAACTTAGTTGGTGAAAGCTTGATCATGTCTGTTTCCAGGAATAGACATAGTATTTTGGCACACTGCTAAGTTTTTATGGTATATCCAACACAGGTATGCTCTCATCATTTTGGACTCTCAAAATATTTCTGAAGGCAGCAGCAAGACTGCCTACAACTAAGTCAAGATGGGATTTCAAGGGAGGTTTTTTGTCCTCTCCTCTCCTTGCAGCTGATAGTAGCAAACAACACATTCACATTCACAGAATCACAGAACTATAGGGGTTGGAAGGCACCTCTGGAGATCATCTAGTCCACCCTCCCTGCCAGAGCAGCGTCACCTGCAGCAGGTTGCACAAGACAGCGTCCAGGCGGGTTTTGAATGTCTCCAGTGCAGGAAACTCCACCCCCTCTCTGGGCCGTCTGTTTCAGTGCTCTGCCACCCTCCGAGTAAAGTTCCTCCTCATGTTTAGATGGAGCTTCCTATGTTCAAGTTTGTGCCCATTACCTCTTGTCCTACCACTGGGCACCACTGAAAGAAGACTGTTCCCATCCTCCTGGCACCCAGTACAGTGGTTTCTTTCTGGGCTGTTCCCCATGTTCCCAAGGCAGAAAGGCAGAGCCTGCATCATGCAGCAGTCAGAGAGCCTGTGCCTCTCCTAGCCAAAGCCCTAGAACAGCAGTCACCCCTCTGTCCCCGTGAACACGCCTCTGTTCCACTAGGCAAACCATGAAAGCTCTTTCAGACCCCAGAGCTGATGCAGAGGGATGCGCATGGCCCAAAACATGCTTCCTCCTGCCATGTGACCTAACACAGTGGTGGATACCTTAGCTGCACTGCAAAAGCTTGCAGCGCAGTGGGAGTAGAAGCACTAAACCTGCATGTGGGATCAATAGAAATGTGTCAGTAGGTGGGTGAGAGAACATAGCAAAGTAAGCAGCAAGCATGAAGTGTCCAGGAGACTCTGAATACCATGGAAAAAAACATGGGGAGTGGGATGGAGGATTTCAGTTTGTCACACATTTCCCCTCTGTCCCACTTCCTCTTCACTCCTTTATTTTTTTCAATTGCCGGGATAACACAAGTAGAAAAGAACATCCAGTCCCATACAGTGTGGCTTTCAGGACACATAGGCACTTTATTTTTCAAATAAAACACAATATAACAGCCTTTATATGGACAGCATCACAGGCAAATACTTTATGCCATGTATTCAGTTTCTTATCAGGACGTATATTAATGATACCTATGTCCCATTATTAGTGGACTTCTCTTCCAATGAATGCTTTGTTTAAATGTATATTGAAAACTTATTTTTACAATGTCTTTCTTCTCTTTAATAGGATTCGATGTGTTGGCTCTGGTGCAGCATGCAAGTTTTTTTATAAAGCTTTGAAATACATATTTCTGAATGGAGCTATATAAATACTGCATACATTGGATTGTACTATTTTATTGTGTAGCTAAAAGGTTTCCTGTTCTATACCATAATACGATTTGTTATTTTTCCAGCACACACATTAGCCTGCATTCAACTTCTGCACAAGGTAGAAGAACCCAAATTAAATTTACAAGCACACCTGAGCAAAGCTAGTTAGCTCTGGCCAGATCATGTTTCCATGATTAAATAATGCTGGCTATTATAACACATTTCAAGAAAATGCAGCTGTAAATCCCTCTCAGTTTATTTCCAATGCTTCATTGTACCACAGAAACTCTGCTATACTTTCTAGTAAGCAATAGACTCAACACAGGGCTGAGTTACCCTGAGCAGATGTGTTAGATGCTAACTCTGAGGAGATAAGAGTAACAATGCTGCTCTCCCATGAGCTTTCCCCTCAAGGACCTTCCCATACTACACAAACATTAATAAATCGATCTTCGCTGCATCCCACTGCAGAGTTTATTAACTGAGGAAATTGGTTCCCAGGAAGATTTAGCAACTTGCTCAAGGCCAAACAGTAGGTCCACAGCAAGGAGAAAGAGCTGGGGGACTGTGCTGGAGACCTTCACTTATTACCATTTAATGTTTAACATCAATGCTTGACACAGTGTGCTGAAGGCATGGCAGTGCTTGGTGTTGACCCTGTCAGAAGTGGATGGGCACTGGTTTCAGAGACTAGTGCACAACATGCCTACAGTGAGGCAAGTCCCTGCTGAGCACTTTGGTCACCACCACGAACCCCTGGGGACCCACCGGGTCAGTGGGTCCCTGAGGGGTGAAGTACCACTGCCTGCCTGTGCAGCTTCTTTTAGACAGGAGGGAAAGGTCCATGACTCCACCGCTATCCTCACTGGGACACATCAGTAGATCTCTCAGGGGTCCAGGAGGAGCTCTTGGGGGCCACGTGTAGGG
>NW_009646421.1:1366141-1399591 GCF_000708025.1 Charadrius vociferus
AGGGAGCAGAGCTGGGGAGGTCCTGGTCCTGCAGTCATCCAGGTCACATTGCGGCTTGTGGACAGCTTTTCTTTTGGTGGAAACAGGGATGACAGGGATATATAGGTTGTTGGTGCATACCCGGCTCTGAGCTGAAGGTATACAAGACAAGGCCAGGACATACGTCTGAGACTGGGGACACCATGGCAGCTCAACTAGGTCTGGAGTTCAAGGTTTTTACAGGTGGCTCTGACAGTTTTGCATTTTATTAAGATTTCTTATTTTTCAGTTACTTAAAATGTTGCCAAAATTTGACCATTTGGAGTAAAGTTTTCCAATCCAGGTGTTTGCCTCAGGCTGAATTATTTCAGATAGGGTGGGGAGGAGAATTTCATTTAGAGCTGTTCCTCGTGGCCAAGACTCAGGCTGAGGGAAAACGCTTATACGTAAAAAAAGCTGTGACTTGCCCTTTGAAACTCTCCAGTCCTCTGTGAATGAAAAGATAGTTGTGTGAGGTAAAGGAAAACAGATCAGACAAGGAATTTTGTTCTACGGGGACAACTCAGATTAATGGCTATTGTGGGGAGAGGGGTGGAGGACCTGGATGGGATGAACCGGCACAGACAGTGTACCATGACTAAAACTGGGAGGAGGAGCCCAAAAAACCAAGGACTTTACAGAATGGGACTGAATTTCTGAGATTGAAGAAAGTTTACAGTGGGGCAAGTCTTAAGGAGTGAGGCAGGAGGAGGTTAGGACGAAGGTAACCTTTTAAAGTTTTGCACCCACTAGTCTATACCCCAAACTGGGTCTCTTCCTAAATTTCACCAGTCTGTTGCTGTCAGTGTTTATGTGTGAAACCACCGATGACAGCATGTTTCATCTCCCATGTACTGTTAGAGAGGCTTTCACCCTACAGGTGTGGTCCTTCAGCTCCCTCGGCAAATCTCAACACCGTGGTGTTTACCCTGCTGTTAAGTCATGTAGATGTCATTGAAACCTTAGATAACTCCCTTTAATTTTCTCTTTAACTGCACACACATACTTGGGGCTTCATGTATCCAAAGTCCTTCAGCCTCATACTGTTGCACCAAAGGACGTGTCTCAGCTGGCAAGCACCTATTCAGTCTTTTCCACTATATTCCTGATTTATACCACACTCTGAATCCTGAAATGTTTTCTTCATGGGATTTTCTGGAGTGCTCGCCACTGCAGTACAAGAGCTCCCCAACTATTAGTTGATTCATTTTAGCAAAACTTCTTTGTGATGAGATATCACGATACTGTCGTCATTTGGCAAATGGGCAGCTAAGTCAGCACTGCAGCTGCCCTGTCTGAACCCACCGGGACTTGATTTTTCAGAGCCCTTACTATATGATATGATGCTGTGAATCACCGAAGCATCGCTCTCCCTGACTCAGCTGACAGAGAGCTCAGCACTTCTGCAAACCAAACTGCTGGGCTCGGAAATCAGGCACCTAGAAGATAAAAAAGGCACAATTAGAGACCATCTGTGAAAAGCTTGGCTGAACAATATTTCCCAGCACTCTGGAACAAAGGAGGAGATAGGATCCAAGGATGTAATTTTGTATTTTCTCTTCCCTGCACTCCTGTTCCTCATTCACTTCTAGCTTTTGTAATAACATGAAGTGGAGATCCTGCCACAGCCACAGAGTGTGTCTAATTTGTGTACTGAAGGAAGGAGCTGCGTGAAAAAATACTGTCTGATCACACAGTACAAACCATGTTTGCATAATACACATACACATGGGGGCTGAATTAAGGTAGCAAAAGTAATTTTAAATTAGCATTTTCTAATGTTCGTGTGCTTGTTCTGCCAAGCTTATTAGTATTCCTTCAAAGCGGGGTTTTGATTTGTTTTGGAATAAAGCGTATTTATTCTAATTCTGTGTAGGAGATTGCCAGTCCAATCTTTCTTACAAAATATTTTTGCAAATGGTAGGGTGTCCTTCTCTTGACATTCCTCACCAACTTGGGTTCAGCGTTTGAAGATGATAAATGCGCATCAAGCTCAGCATTTCCACCACCACCTACCTGCTTTGGCTCATTTCATTAGAATTTCAGCAATGTGCTGGTTCATGGCAGATAACCTCCTCTCCCTCTCCGGGCTGCGAGCGCCTGTGAGTGTATGTGAGTGTGTAGGGGGTGAGGGAATGGGTGCATTTCTCATCTCCTCAGCATTTATTACATTCCTCTTTCTCTGCCTCCTCTGCAGCAATAAATCAATGCTACTTGTTTTTGTCTACTCCTTGGGCAATATCTCGGGGGGAGAGGCGGGCTCTCCCGGCTATAGTGTTGTATGTTTTATCAAAAGCTAAAATAGATATAAAGAACTAAAGTAAGCCTAAGTCCTGTTTTTGCGGATTTTGAGAGGAAGGACCCTATCCTGGTCATGTCGGCTACATCCTATCATGATAGACATGCATTGCTCTACACAGGTTCCAGTTACCAACCCCAGACTTACACTGCCTGTGCAGGCAGGATAAGGCAGAGCATCAGCGGGGCGACGTTTCTGTTTCCGTCATGGGAAGGTAAAATTTAGGATTTCTGGTGCTACTGGCTGTTTTCTGCCTGCAGGCAGCTCCAGGGCTGGGCTGCTGGGTGCACCGTTCCTGTACTTGTACTGAGATGGGTGCGTGCTCCTCGCACTTCTGCAATGGGTTAATAGCAAGTGAAGCCCTAAAAATAGGTTGTGGATGGAGCAAAATGTAGCCTGATTACTGTTTACTCTTACAAGAGCAGCGGCACATACACTGGTGCCTGGAGAAACTGTAAATCAAGAGCAACATCACAGCGGGTCTGTGGCTTGTAGCAACTCCCTGGAGAAACTTTGCCCAGAAAGACTCTGCCCTCTGTTTTGTTGCCTGCTTTCTAATCACAGCAAACCATTTTCCTCACAGGCTTCCTGATTTTCTACAGGAAAAAAAGACCTTCCCAAGTGCTTGGCCCAACAAGCAGGGATTAGATGTTCCTTCTCTCCACTGAGAAAAAAACACCCTGAAGAGATGGGCTGGAGAAACGATGAGAAAAGAAACCTGTGTGGTGGAGGAGCAACTGAGAAAGGCAGACAGGAGCCTTCTGGAATAGAGATGTTTGGCTGGTCCAAGCCCAGAAGCAAAAAAACAACAAAAAAATCCCCCAAAACCTGGCACACCTGCTTAGACATCCAGGACCAAATTAAACAGGCAGGTTTGAAGTTGGGGTTGCATCTGGGATTTTTTTATCCTTAGCCCCTTCCAATGTTAACTGGGTAACTCATCTGGGAACCTTCATGCAGAAGTTTACAGGTAGATTCTCAGCGTCTGAAATGCAGAAAAAGCCCCCCTGACATATTAGCATGTTTTTATTGTGGCTTTGTAGATGTATTTTACATTTTCTTTCTGTAGTGGCATAGAGGGGGAGAGTTGGGTCCCCCCAAGCAAGAAATGTACTTTATCAACTCAGTATGTCAGCAACGGCACTGGTAAAGGCGTGCACACACATGCACTTCTTTCTCTATGTCTTCCCTAAACTTTGCCTAGTTTTTTATTAAAATGGCTGCCTCGAGCTACTGACAAACAGTGCCTGTAACCTGAGATGCTCAGGGTATGAAAAAATCCCCACCAACTTCAATACAAGCTCAGAGTCTTTCTCCTACTCTGATTTTCACCATTTCCTACTGGAAGGCTTCCCCTGCCCCATGCCCTGGTTTTCAAGGGGACATGTATAGGTCACGATGCGTTTTTCAGACCCTTCAGGGAGGATGATGTCCTTGCGGCAGACTGCATTTGGGCATAGGCCTCTGTGCTGTGTTGCTGATTGCGCTGGCGAACACACAGCTCGTGCGGCAGAGAGGCAAGCCTGATATGCAGAAATGATCCCTCTCTTTCATGCGGGTTTTCGAGGCTCCAAAATACATGTGATGACAAGCAGATAAAAAAGTATTACATGCAGAAAGGGGAAGGGTTTGTCTCTGCTTGCTTGTTTGCTCCCCTTTCCTAAAAAAGGTCTCCCCAGCCTTCAGGCATTTGTCAGGGGATGGACTTGTGTCGCGATAGACATCAGATGGGTTTACAAATACAACACAGCCTTTAAGGGAGAGCTCTGGTTCAAGAGCTCTCCTTCCCCCACGGTGGCATGGTGGAGGGGGGTGGCAAAGGGAGAACCTGGTGTAGAAATGGTAGAAGATTAACTTGCAGAAAACTGGGTTTGGCTTGGGAGAAAATGGGTTCTGCGGATGCTGCAGCCACCGCCAAGAAGGTGAGGTCCTCATACCGCAGCTCTGGCCTCTCCTGCTTGCTGTATCTGGGGATCTCCCAGGTGTCCACATCCTTGAAACTCACCTGGTTTGGGGAGCTGGTGATTTCTCTTCCCGCTGAGCACTGTGTTGCAGTTTGGCTTATCTCTGTCTGAAGGAACCCACTGAGACAAGCGATTGTTTAAGATAGAATGAATTATCCACAGCCTTGCTGTCTTTCCACATCTCATTTTTCCACAAATCTCTCACTTACTGATTATAATTGCCCTTTAATTGCTTGTATAATTTCAATTACATAACAAGCTGTACAGTAGCTGCCAAAAGTATCTGTTAAGTTCTTTTTCTTTTTTTAAATCATTAATTGAGTTTAAATAATTCCACAACTGTGATTGCCACAGTCCTGAGAGAGTGGTGAGTTCATTCAACAGATGAACTTTCTCTGCGTACTCTCTGCTTACTTTGGGCACAAGTTGACCAGTTTCCTCTCTAGAGATTGTTATTTAGGTCTGGTAATGCTGACCAAACATCCTTAATGTGGACAAAAGGATTTCATGGTTTATGCAATCAAATGCTGTAGGGATATCCAGCAGTGTGAACGCAGGCAACAGCCAAGAGAAGACCATTTATCACTGTCACTAGTGCTGTTTCTGTTTTACATGCCAGCTAGATGCTGAACTGGAAGAAGTCCAGGATCCTTGCAGGGTTGAGATGGAGATAGGACCAGCCCTTCTCAAGGGCTTTTATCACATTCAAGGTAGGGTGAGATCAGATACTGGATTATACTGAGAGAATTTATTTGCATAACACAACAATTTGCTAATAAGGATCAGCTTTAGGTGGAGGTTAGATGTCTCTTATGGAAGAAAGCATAAATGATCTCATGTAAGGTTGCTTTGACTTTTTTTTTTCCCTGGACAAAATAGACAGGGACAACAGCAACAGAGAGTCTTGTTGGAGACTTTCGGTACTTCTGTTGTGTAGGAGGGTTGAATTGGGAGGTGAAGAGTACTGACTGATTGGTCAATAAGGAGCCTGCATGAAGCCTTCTTTCCTGAAATGTCGGATTGGATGGAGATAGTTTTCTCCAAGAAGCAGGCTGACAGTGATGGGTAATAGAGCTGTTCAAGACTGACAAGACCATCCATGGTTCAGAATAAGGCAGCGGGTATAATTAAGAAATCCTGCGATTGAACCTATGTGGATTGCTTTCAGAATTAATAGGTTAAGAATAAGGTATATAAATGTGAGCATGTGTTAAATCATCAAGCAAGGAACCTTGGTCTATAGTAGCTATTTTAATCTTGGTTTGCATTCATCTTTGCTTGTTTTCTGTAAGGGGCGTATATTCTCATTGCTTGGCAAATACTATATCATATCTCTTAAATGGGGTATGGCTCCTTTAAACTACATTTTGTTCTTTTTGTTAATGTTAACCAGAAGCATAGGATGTACTAGAGGATACACAGCATGGGAGGCCCCTGATTTAAACAGTCATGTAGCTTAACATATGTTTATTTGGAAAAGTAACTTTTATCATTTTTATTAGAGCAGGAAATGGTGGGTGATCCATTCCTTTTTTTTTTATTATTAGTCAGTTTATGTCAGATTCTGCTCCCACAGAAAGTGGAACTAAATGAAAAGTGAAAAGGACAGAAATCCTAAAATACATTTATTTTAAAAGGATGTATTTGTGAAAATAAGGCAATTGAATTAATCTGATCACCTGGATTTTCAAGATTTTAGATCAACGTCCTCTCGCCCCAGAGACTAGATGAGGGAAACAAGTTCTCCTGGTTCTCCATCTCCTAAATACACTCTCAGCTGAAAGTGAATAAGATATGGGACTGAACTGCATCCATCTGTCCAATATCCACGGTCAGTTTATCTGGACTGCAGATTCCACGGATGTAGACACCCGAGCTGGTTCAGTGCAGCGAGGTTTATCAATTCAGGTGCAGTGCCATGTGAAGGCAGCACTGGGATTTTAAGGTCAGTGAGGGTTTGGAAGGTGTATAATTGTGTTTGCACAGTGCTGAGCCTAAGCTAATAAACTCTGTGGGACCCAGCCTGGCTCCTTGCAGAGCTGCCCCAGTGTCCCGTGCCGCACGCTCCGGGGTGTGCTATCTTCTGGAGGACACACTCCGGCCAGCAGCTTTTATTGTTATCATTATTATTATGAAGATCCACAACACCCTCGTTACACTACCACAGATAATGTGGAGGACACTCAAGCTGAACAAACAAAACAAACAGTTTTGGTTTAAAAGCCAGTTGAGAACACCCATAGATTCTGCTTAGTTGATGACTTTCACAAATGCAGCATTTTTTGCCTTTTCTCTAAACTTGGTAAGTGAACTTAGAGTGCTTAGTACAAAAAAATATTCTTCCATTATAAATCAAGTTGTTTGATTAAATGTAGCAAATTCAGGCTTTAATGTATGTTCATCACAACTTTAGATAGGCTCATTTTTAAAATAAATCAAATTCCAATTTTAAGGAAAAAATATTTCCATTTGCATTATTTTTCTTTTTTCCACAGGCAGGTTCTGCAGTTGCAGGAATTCCTAGAGGGCATGCTTTTCTATGTCTGCCCGTGTTTTTTGCCACTGGCAACTTTTATTCTTCTGGTTTCATTGGTCTTAGGTTACAATGAAAACCATGGAATTCCAATGATGGGATCTGTATGGAGACCAGGAAAAATAAAAGGAAAATAAAACAAAAATAAAAGGGATAATAACAAATTTCAGTGTCAGAATTTTCCATGCTTGCCCCCTACAAGACCATGCGTTCATCATAAGAATCCAATTCTCTTTCACTAACAAACCTTTCCTGGAGGGAATGTCTGATTATCTGACATCTCTGACATATCCTCTCTCTCCCTCCTTCTCTTCAGTGGCTAGAGGATTTGGGGATGGTCAGAAATACTGCAGACGTCAAGGATTCCAGCTTCCCTCAGGAAATGGAAACAAAAGCAAACCCATCCAAACATTTTGAACTCTCTTTAAAGTCTTGCAGAAGTAGCGGAAGGTTTGAGGTGGAGTTTCTTAACCTGTCTGAGTCAGAACTCTCTGCCTTGACATAAATCAGGAAAGGAAAAATTCAACTTTTTGCTAATTTGGGTAGGACTTTGATGATAATTTGCCTAGAGAGATTAAAGTGGTACAACATGAAATAACAGAAACTAAAATTAATGGAGCTGTAAATGGGATTGCATTGTGCAGGGCCCTCACATATGGTTCAAATTCGGTGCTTCCTCTGTATCTGACAGCATTCTTACAGCAAGAATGCTTCTGAGGAACCGCTATTGCACCCACCATGAAAGCATGCACCCGCCATGAAAGCATGGAGAAGAAAACCTCACCCCGCAGTGTCTGTTCACCATTCTTTCTCTTCCCATGGTGACTCTTTGTGGTTTTATTTGTGCTCTCAATTAAACACAGGTCTGAGTTTGCTCTCATAAGCAGACTTGTCCATCATTCATGGTATAAACCTCAAGGCCAGCACTGGAAGGTCACCTTGTTTGCAGACAGTTGAGATATACTCCACGAGGTCAGTTAAGCTGCTCACACATAGATACCAAGAGCCATCTGAAATGCAGTGAGATAGCTGAGGTGTTCAGGCTGGGCTGACAGATATGGCACAGTATCTACATGAGGCACATGTCCACCTAGAGAGGCAATGATACTACTGCAGGATAACTCCAATGGGCAGTGTTTTGGAAACTGTGGCATTCACTTGGTGTCTACAGATGAGCCAGATGCCTAAGCTCCCAATGTAGTCAACTGACATCTAGTCAGTGCAGTCAGCAGCATCTGAAGAGCTATTCATGGAACCAAATGCTGAAGTGCAACTCAGTTGCCTGAACATAGGTAGCAATTTTCTTGAGACATATCTTCCTGTATTTAAGGTATTACAGGACTGGCAGATGCGATTCAAAACTAATGGGAGATGAATAGTCTCTAGGAGGAGCAGCTGGACACCAGATAGGATACTCAAGCCAGCCAGCATCTATGTTTTGGCAACCAAATCTCCAGGTCTAAAGACAAGCACTTGCTCTGTGGACTGAACAACAGGTGATTTGAGTTTAAAACCAGCCCAACAGCAAAACCCTCAAACTCGTCTCTTCCTGTGTTGGCTGCAATGAGGTTTCAGCACACAGTGTGACTGAAAACCATGTGAGTGGTAACGCTCATGGGTTAACCTGTTGCCAAGTTCATTCTTCACCTTGTAGACAGAAGCTACAATTCCCAATTAGCCTATGCCAACCACTGACCAATAGGTTGGCCTTGCGGGAGCTCCCAGTAAGCAGTGTGTATCACCTTAACACAAACCTGGCTGGAACGGGGCCAGATATGAACCTCATTGAAATAGTGAATTTGTGCCTAAGAATTAATCTGTCTTTAATTTCACTATTTCCATTGCACATAATTATTACCATCGGCACAAATAGTGAGTTATTCCCCTTGTTTGAGCCTGCAACGAGTTTGACTTTTTCATAGCTACGCTTAATTGTTGCCAGGGTTCCCTGTAGTAGCATTAGCCTGTTTAATATTACATGGCATGAGAAAATTAAATGATCAATATCAGGTTAAGAGCACTCAGATGTTCTCTCTTTTCTTTTGTAATTGCTGGTGTGACGGGAAAATAATTACGATGTTGAGTTTATTGCTATTCTCATTGTCCTCTGTTGGTGATTTTGTTGTTCAGCTACGGACATGTCTGATTTAAATTGTCTATAATATCGTTGTCTTGGAAGGAAATAGAAAGGAAAGGGGAAGGGAAAGGAAGTAGGAGAAATTAAAGGCTGATCTAAGATTAACATTGTGTTTACTCTGGCTCTTGGCAAGGTCTGTTTGTAAAAGGAGACTCCCAAAGCAAAAATCATCTAGAGTGGATTTGTTTAAAGTGACACTGTCAACTTAAATATCACACTTCAGGACTTTTTACTCCATGTTGTTATAAGTAACACCCAAACCAATTATATCCTGCTAATGCCATTGGAACACCTCGGATTATTACAGCTGACAGACTAGAGAAAAAGTACTTCTCTGTATTTTTTGGTTTGTTTTTAGTGCAATTGATAGCAATCTACCCATGATCACCAACTCGTATGGAGAGCTTACACACAGAAAGTGCCATGCGAATTTCAGCCATGCCCAAATCTTCTGTAGCTTCTTATTGAAGTGAACTAATAAACAGCTGACTTAAAAAAAAATAAATAAATTCATCACTTCCCTGTCTGTTTATTAGGGCTCTTTCCTGTTGTTTATACAGCTTTTTGATAGAGTAACAGGAGAGAAAAAACCACCACCAATGGATTTAGAAACAAGATTTTTAAAACAGCAGGGGAAGTAGAAAAACAGAAATCCCCATCAGTCCTCTGCAGGGAGCAGGTACCCTCAGGGTCCTCCCTTTCAACCATGCGGTGACAAGCCAGTCCCTAGTGAGAAGATGCCTACTGCCTTCAGAAGCCAGTGGGAGTGGGTTGATAAAGAGATCCCTTTAACCGTGATGCCTACGAGTCACTGGTGTCAGCGTTAAGACATCCTGGGAGAAAGAGAGAAACAAAACTGGTTATTCACTGCCTTTGTTTATCTGCCTTCAGAGGTTTCAAGGGAGCTGAATACAAAGACACTGTGGCATATGCCAACTGTTGACTCTATCAAATAATAAAGCAAACCCAGTGGGTATTAAGAAGCGTGGAATCATTCTAATGAGTCTGGCAAAATCTCATTAGGATGAACAGCAGGTGATGACAAAATATTTGCTCTGTATGCAAATGACTTGTTTCCTTCTCCGTCTACACGCAGTTGCATGAGCGCTCTGAATAGGAGCTATCAGATAATTACTCACTGGAGTAAAGCACTGCATTTTGCGGTGGTTGCATTTCAAATGCACTGGTGGCAAAAATGGGAAAAATGCTGGACAAGAACTGTGCTTTTAGGGTGAGAACCCCCCTGTATCACCAAGCTCTCAGCCTTCTACCTGCACGCAGACAGTTTTGCTGGGCGTCCAGACAATCCAGCTGTCTTCCCAGGAATGCCTTCAAAGCAAGGACAGATGGGCTGCAGGTTGTCGAAACTTCTCCAAGAGCTGTGAGCATAGAAGGCATGATGGAAGGGGGGCCAGGGACTGTGCTGAATAATGAAAACAAGAGAAAACATGGCAGTTCCTGTTGACAGAGGTAGGTTACCTGCACAGACCTGAGTCTGATCTGTCCTTCTAGTTCAAAACAACTCTACTAATCAAACAGAAAGTATCCAGCTGCAGGCTCCGATACTGCTGTCTGCATAGTAAATCACTGCTTTGCCCCCTTCTGCTGCCTTAACATCAGGCTATGTAGCCCTTGACATCCGTTCAGTTCCTGATGGTGTTTCTGGCATAGCACGCTTCCATTCTCTCCAGTGCATCATTAATAATGTTTCATACATTTGTTTTTAATCACGTTGGTATTTATTTATTGCTGCAGTCCTGCTCCTACTCCTCATACGTGTCAGAGGCAAAATTCTTTCACGGGGGAGATGGAAGTCCCCCAAGAGCCCCATTCTTCTGTGTGTGCTGGAGGAGAGGAGGACAGGGGAGTCGAGTCAAAGGACATTCCAGACTAAATAAACCAAGCCATGCACACACAAGTGTTCCTACATATCTTCTCTCCAGCGCCTGGCAGTCAAATACCTTCAGTATATTTTCCCCATGTAATTGTGGTTTGCTCTCAAAAAAGGAGTCAGGAATGCATTTGAAGCCTGCCTTCAAAAGCATCCCTAGGATCCTCAGGGCCACGCAAACCTTCCAACTCTGAAAGGTAAAGGACTATGTATATGATGGCCCTGTGCTCCCACTGTGTTCATCGGCTCTTACCTGGAGACAGTTTGCTACAGGCTTTCCATCACAGAGGGAATTTAGTAAGCTGATTATGAGGAAGAGCCATTTACTTTCCTGCCAAAGTCCTATACGGATGGGGTGAAAACAGTACACAAAAGAGCAGAAATTTACCTTTCTCACCATCCAGTAACCTGCAGCCCAAAACTTATGGATATCATGGGAAGGGGACCAGTTCCCTAAATTTTTCCCTCTACAAAACAAAAAAACCCCTCTGTTCTGTTAGATGAGGCCTTGTCATTAAACCAACTTATTATCTGATATTGATACTATTTATTATATTAAATTATTAATAATACTATTGAATGTTAATAATATTAGGGGCTTTTTAGTCTGTAGATCTTTATCAAAACTGCTTTTCATCCAAGTGCTTTATCAGGTAAAGTCAATATCATAATTTCTTCTTTCAGAAGTTTGGGAAGCCTAGAAGGGTCACCGAAGAAGTCAGCAAGGGAACTGGAAAGCAGCGCACAGCCCTCCCAGATCAACACCTTGTGATAAAAGGGAACTGCATCTCACTGTGTCGTTCCTGTGGGTCTGGGACCTACAGAGCTACCAAAGCTCCTTCTGTCACTGGAGGTTTTCAAGAATAAGTTGGACAAACATCACCTGGGGTAGCATGGGGTGTGTTTGACTCTCTGAGCCTAGGGACTGGCAACACCATCTCTTGAGATTCAGACCTCTAGCCTAGGATTTAATGACTGATGTATCCTACGTGGTATTCGTCTTACATTTAATAATTGTATTAAATTGAGGTCTGCAGCCGAAGTGCTGCCAAAATGACAGCGGGCCAAGAATTACATTAAGCATTAAAATGCAGGCTCGGCGGGGTTTGCAAGGCAGCAAGGCTTGTTCTCACGGTTGGGTTACACACGCCGAGGTAGCATGTTCCAACCCAAACTGACGATAGCGTGCAGGGGCCACGGCTTTCTGGTTCTGCTTATCAGGTTTTGCTGACCAGCAAAAAGCAATGGAAATCCCAAGCCCTTATAAAGCAGTAGCTCTTAAGCAACTCCTTTTTTTTACTACTGCAATAAGAAAACCGTGGACAGAAATGACAGTGACTCACTTCAAGCTAGAGATATCATCTGATGTTAGTGGTGGCCTGTATCAGCTGACCCATAGTCATGCACATGGTGATCCCAGATACATATAGCTTTGAAAAAAATCCTGTGGACCCCTCCCAAACGCAGCATGGATAAGAATGCATCAGGTTTGGCTCCCTCTACCCAAAGCAGCCCTCCACCACTCCCAACAGCCTTTCTGTCCTCACACTCAGGCTCTAACAGCATACCACTAGGCATGCGATATATGTTTGTGGGCATTCTGTAAAAACATCACTTAGGTGAGCTGAGACGCAGCCATCAGGGTATCATCTCACACACTTTCTATTGAAAAAGACAACAAGCAGAAAGAAGTATGTTGCTCAGGATCACAGGAAGACCACATGGGCTTCAGAGGAGATCCAAGACCAAGCAGCATAGACAGGAGAGTGCAAGCCCTAAGCGGTATGGGCAGGAGTCAGTATGTGCTGCTTGGCCTTGGCAGCAGTCCTTGCCTTCTTTTTTTCGCAGTAGAGCTGTAATCTTATAGAGACTATAAGGACAGCTGACTCATGCAGAGGCATCTAGTGCTTTCTGAGACGCCAAAACTTATCCTGTATGGCTTTCACCTGCTTCTTCCAAAGAGAAAAGTTCCACATAAGACCTCTGTAGTATCTGACAGGCTGCAGAGATCTCTTGGGTACCCTCAGGAATCCACAAGGGCACAACAAATCCATGTTTAAAGAATAAGACCCCCCTCTCTGTCTGTGCTGCAAGGTGGTCCAGTTGCTCAAGCTCTCATTTGAGTTTTTGCAGCCTGAACTGAGCTCTGTGCTTTTGTTGCTGAGTGAGTTTGCAGTTAACAGCAGCAAGCATATATCCCTTGCAGTCTCAGAGGTGTCTGTAGGCCTACACTGAAGAAGTGGTAAATACCTCTGGCTAGTCTTGTTGCTCCTGTAGGCCAACAGTAGAACTGCTCTCCTATGAAGTCCGTTTGATACGTAAAGTATTGTTAACACACTGGTCAAAAGTAAAAAAAGACTGTAGGTAGTCATCGCCTTGTTGTGGGTTTGGAGAGAATGGAGAGGTCCTATGCATTCATGACTTTCTGCTTATAACAAGTCTTCTTGTTAAAGCTGGGGGAGGAGAGAGCTACCATTTGATTTCCTTATCCTCAGCCTCTCACCTCTGAGATCCTAGAGCACTTCACTTTTCTGTTCCTTTTCCTCCAGTGCCAGCCACAGCCTGCAACTTCCCGACCTGCCGTTCCCATCCCCACCTGCCCTTCCCAACATATCTTCAGCTGTTTTCTCAGGGTTTTTTCAATCTACTTCTGCTGTACCACCCCCTCCCAAACCTCTGTAACTTTATTCTTCCACTCACTTCCTACTCTTTCTACCTACCCCCTCCAACTTTAGCTGTCTCAGACCTTCAAAGTTAGAGTCTTCATATCTCCTGCAGCTCCCTGAAGTCCATCCCTCCACCTCTACCCTGTACCTATCCTCAAAGGACTTCATTGCTGCTCTTCTCCAGGCCAAAGTAGACAAGTGACACATTTCCCCTTTACCTGGCTTTTCCAGGGCTAGAAACCCACCCAGCCAGGTTCAGAGCAAAAGAGAATGTGTCTGGGAAGAAAACGGTGACCCTAATCTGGGGACAAGAAGTACTATATCAAGATTTAGTTGTGATTATGTGTTTGTTTAGATAAGCTTCTGTGTTGGAGCATCTCCACAGCCATCTTTGTGTGGACAAATTGCACGGCTATCATCCACCTAACGTCTCTTGGTAGCAAACTGTAAGTCACAGACCACTCCAAAGTAGGCAAGAAAAGTTCTTTAGAAGAGAACAGCAGTTGAACACAAGCAATTTTTTTTTCTAACTTTTGTTTCTCTCAGTTCTCAGCATTATGCTGAGTTTGCTCTTCTGTTGTCTGACTGACAAATATCCTTTCACTTTTACTTTAAGTAGATCAGAAGGCAGATTATTCTCTTTCCTGTTTTTCTCCTTTCTCTTCCTCTTCTCATAATAAATCAAAGCAGTAACCACTGACTTATGTAAAGTATTTTTGTGGACTCTGGAACCAAAATTCATCCTGTCTTTAAGCCTGTGCTGAGGCACTTAAGCCAGTAGTCTAATTGCCCTAAGATACACACGCTAATGACTGAAGGAGGACAGGTACTTTTGGGAGTTCTGGGAGCTCTTTGCCTCAGGCTGAAACACCCTTTAGATGTGCTTCTGTCACTCTTCTCACAGACCCAAGCCTACACAAAGCCAAATGTACAAGGTGCATTTTGCTGCATGGTGCTTCTCCCCCCCAACCCCCCCAATATCTTTCTCCTCAGCAGATCCAGAACTCTCGATGAGGATGGAACACAGGTGGCTTCACACTCCATAAATGTCAGTACTTTTTGGCACCTCCACTTTGCAGGTGCTTGGGATTTTCAGAAGCAACTGTATTTCTCCAGCTACATTTGTTACCAGGGGCAAACCAAGAAGAAATCAGGAACGTGGAGGAAGTGTTATCCTTATGAAGGTGGTCCCATACTTCCTAGTATATGCATAAGGCTTTTGCCCTAAGCTGTGCATGCCCACTCCTCCATTAGGACAAACTTTGCTGGGCAGCCATAGGACACCATTTACTTCCTCCTGGACAATAAAGCTTCAACGATGTCTTTGAAGCCTTTGACTTCAATATAACTAATGAAAAATTGGCCTTCGCCTTGATGTAGAGTGAAAAGGTTCCTGCTTGAGCTGAGGGAATAATTGAAAGTTATTTTTTTACCCACTGGTTTCCACAGTCTCCAGAGAAGACAGAAAATCAAACAGTTTGCTGTATACTTGCTAACTTCACACTACCACACAATTTTTAGCAACACTGGGAACAATAACTTACCAGGTTGTGTCCTGCAAGGGAGCAGCATAACTCCAGATCTTGTATAACTTAAACTTATGCAAACTTCAGCAAGATTTTTCTTCCATTAATTATAGAAGAACAAAGCATCTACTCTTTCATATTAAAAAAATCACCTCCTCCTGGAATCTCAAGTCTAAGGTGTTTTTACTGTGAAAAAGAGCTTCATGGTAATGATAGCAGAATATCAGATTACTGACTCTGTATAACAGTCCTCTGTTTGGCTTCTGTCTACTTCTTAACAACATTTAGTGAAAAGCTGAATGCCTTCCAGAGACACCTTTAATTCACATGTTAAGAATGTTTATGCCTCTCAAGTGGTCAAATTAAATTGTATCAAATGAACCGTATGGGCTTGATGTAGGTTCTAAGGCCCTGTTTAAACTGTTGTGTGTTCATGAAACAATTAAAGCTGAATAAACATTGCCAAAAGAATTTCGGAAAGGATAAGTTCAAATATTTAACTAAACTAATTTCTGCCACAGTTGGTTTCCATGGGCATTCGTTTGATCTGGCAGAAATGCTCTTTCCTTAAGCATTTCACCAAAGTCTGATTGTAAGAGTTGCATTTGTTCTGTCAGGGAAAGTAAACAATGATTTTGCCTTCCGTGATCAGTTATAACTGAACAGCTTCATACCACACCTCTTGGATAGGAGGTGTCTGGCAGCGAATCCAGGAGCTAAACACTGATCAGGACACTGTGATTGGAGTGCAGGTAGTCAAGAAGGCGTTGAATTAGTTACTGCTTGTACATTATTTAGCTGGGTCTTAAAAATAGTACTTTTGTATGCATCAACTGTATTTATAGACCACAGCAGCCTAGGATCAAACACCTCAACTTTAAACTTTGTCAACTAAGCATGATTGGAGTCACGGCATCTCTAGTTGAACCCTTGGACATTACACCAGGTTTTGAGGTCATCAAGGGTGAGCAAGACTTCCAAGCTGGTCTGCTGAACTGATTCATCTCTCCACACAAACCCCATCTTCACTTCACTCTCCAAAGTCTTCAGGAAAGCCTTGAGGATGTGAGGTAGGAGTATGGGAGAATTTAAAAGAAGAGGGAGAAGACTGGCTGTGGTGAGGTTATCCAATCCCTTCAGGGTAAATAGCCCTCAGCCTGTACTCACTGAAAGTGTAAACCTGAAATAAAAATTTAAGGTGTAACGAGCTTAGAACATTTTGTTTAATCCTGCTTCAAATCACAATACCTTTGCTTAAGGTATGCCATCAGATACTACGAATGAATGCAGTTAGCAACCGGTGTCCAAAGCTGTCTAGAGAGGTGGTCTTTCCTAAATTTGGCTATGATCACCGAAAGAACTCAGCTGATAACACTTATTTTGATTACCTGGCATCGAGGGTGCTCATACAGGTCTTCAGTGCTGGCATTTGCTCATCACTTTTGTCTGTGAGATCTTAGGAGCCTAAACCAATGGTGGACATGAGTTCTAGGTAAAGACCAATAATTTGTTAACATTTGATCCTTTTGGTCATGCAACAAAATAGACCTTTTCTTCATGATTTTGATCAGGGAGTAGCTTAAAGTTGGCTAGGTCAAACTACAGGGCAACTGTCTGGACTACTATGGTCATGAGATGACTCTGTAGTCTCTATGGCACTATTGGGGGATGTTATTATCTTTATTTATCTATTTAATAATGTCTCTGTTTTAACAGATACTGCCAGTACATGTCTGGAGGAACACCTGCTGAGCATAAACAGTAAATATTGATCCTCCTGTCTCTTCCCTGAGCACACCTGCCAGTCCATCACTAGTCTTCAGCTCTCAGATCTGATACTCCTCTTTGGCACCACAGTTACATATCACAGAAAGAAACTACTCCAACCAGTGATCTTTGCACTGTACTTAACAACATCGGGAAGTAATCATGGCTAATTGTTATGGCTGTAATTCCAAACCTGACAGCTGGCAGAGAATCAGACGTCTCAGTCACATTTGCTGAATGTCTCCCTAATACGTTCCACCAGATAGTTTATGGCAGCACTCTCCAAAGCCTTGCCCTTTGACTACTTGCATTTCTCCAGTACTCAGGTAGTTGCTGCCAAGGCTGTTCTCCCCTAGGGTAATTATTTGCACAGTGTAATTTCTTGGAAACACAGCTGGCAAATGTTGCTTTCACGCAGGCTGGACTAGATCTGTGTAGAGAAGGGTTGACAATGTAAAGATTTTAGGAGCATCTAGAGTGAGTGAATAAACACTGGTTATAAAGAAAAAGCAGGTGCCATCTGCTCCGACTCAAATAACTCCTGTTGACTTCAATGGGAGTATGACGATTTTCACAGCCACTCTATTTGATTTTCTGAAAATACTTTCTTTGGTAGCAACAATGACTCAAAATGACAACCCCCGGAAGTCTGAGGGGGTTAGAGAACTGAAAATACTGATGACGGTGTGTTGATCCATTCCCATGAAAGTCTGCAGAATAGATGAGTTGGCATTCAAGAACGATTTGTCTATCCCAGCAGTGAGTGCCTGAGCTAAGATGCAGTAGATACCTTTTTCTAAATGGCGTTGGTACTATGGGATCAATTGTTCCCATCACAGGATCCAGTATGGAGAAAGTGCCACAAAGGCAATTACTTCTAACAGAAACTTCTGTGCCAGTGGTGTGTAGAAAAAGATGCGCCTCTCCTTGCCAGAGGTGTTACCCCTTAGGAAATGCAGCACTCCAGGAAAGACTACTCCTGCTTCCTGGACTGGCATCTTCCCTGGAAATAAGCAGGTGACCTCATCCTGTGAGGCTCTCCCTCCAGCAGGAGCACCTAGGCAACTTCGGAAAGCCCTGCACCATGTCTGAAAGGGATGAACACTGAAACAAGGAAAACACTTCTGATGGGACAAAAGGTGTCAGAAGATCTACCTCCTGTGCCACCAAAGTCAGAAAAGAGCAAAATGCTTGACTAATCTTCTCATGTCTGGGCAGATGAAGGACAACACAGTGAAATAAAACCACAGGCAGCTCCAGGACAGTGGATAAAATCTGACTAGTGGCCAAAAGGGGAGCATGAGGGAGCACTGTTTTTTTTTTGCAAAGGCTGCTGCACTTACCGATGGCACTTGAATTGGAATTGCCTTGGAAGATCTGAAATTACTGCTCATTTTGCCAGCAAAGCTGTGGAACCAGGTAGGCACTGCCATATATCACATCCTATCATTTTATGGGTGTGAAAGTAGCATGTTTTATAGTACAAGGAAGAAGTTTTTCACTTTGAGGGTTGTAAGGCACTGGAACAGGTTGCCCAGAGAGGTTGTGGATGCCCCATCCCTGGAGGTGTTCAAGGCCAGGCTGGATGTGGCCTTGGGCAACCTGGTCTAGTCAGAGGTGTTCCTGCCCACGGCCAGGAGGTTGGAACTCGATGATCTTTAAGGTCCTTTCCAACCTAAACCATTCTATGATTCTATGATTCTACAACAGGGTTGTGACCTTGAGCATAAAAACCAAATTGAGAACTGAGTTCAACCTGCCACTGGAGAATTTCGCACAGAGCCTTTGGTCATGGTGGCTCCTCTAGCTTCTTCGCTGTGTGCATTGCATGAACCCAGGTTGCCTCTAGACTTGCCCAGCCCCACTTGGGTCCCAGGCACCTGATCAAGTTGCAGGACCTGAGTCATCACTTCACAGCTCCCTTTGCATCCCAGGGAAGCTGCCATAGCTGCATCTGCATGCTCAGCGCCTGAGGCACCGGTGAGGTAATTCTACAGCAGAAGAGGCTGAAGATAAGGTATAGGCACTCCATCATGTGCCTGAGTCTTTTACACTAAAACCTGCATATTGGCAGGTAACATATACCTCCCCTCAGGCGGTTTTGTTGATGCTGATGCTCTAAAGTCAATGGAGTGTACGTGAGGGCAGAAGAGGGTGTAACCAACCCAGCACAGTAAGAGTACTTAGAGGAGAATTCAGCAGGGTGCATTTTCTTTTAGTTAAGATGTCATCTAGGAGATCAAACTAAATGATCTAATGACCCTCTCTTACAGACCATGACTATTACATAAATACATGTCTAGTTCTGTCTTTTGGCTCTCCTGCATGCAAAACACACCTTGTGTGCTAGTCGGACTGGTGTAAGCAAACCTGATGGCCTCTACCAACTGTACTTCAACTGTAGTCACCCCCCAGAGTTGCCCAAAGCTCCTTCTGAGTTAAAGCTTAAAAGCTACCTGTTACGAAGATAGCAAAGCTCTTTCTCTGGCTTACTATATTGCCTCATATTTCTACTGCCATTCCTTCCTTTCAGACACAATCCCATATTAAAAGGTGATCACAGTACAAGTGTTTGTATTTCAGAATGGCACAGCACACAGGGCCGGGGCAGTCTGAATTTGTGACTGTTTCCACAGGCTTAAGAGCACCATTAATGAAAAAAGTGCTAAAAGGAAACTAAATTAACAATAAGCGCTTGAGATTTATGGTTTGGGTTTTTTTTTTTTTTTCAGGAGCATGGAGAAAGTGAGAAAGAAAGGAAAAATTCTGGATGCTTACAACTCACCCGGCTCTATTCAGCATCTTCACATGGCTACAAAGAGCAAAACACAGTGCACTCCTATGTTGGACCAACTAGGCTGGGCTTTGCCAGTGAAATTGAAAAAGACTAGAAGACTTTAAGATAAATAAGACAGCAGGAAAAAGTAATGAAGGAATTAAACTGGCCTTCTTTAGAAATGGGTGAGACAGGGTAAACAGGGAGAGATCTTGTTTTGCTTTCATACTGGAAAAAATAACATTTCTTCCTTTCCAGTTCAGCACAGTTGACTGATTTGGAAACAAATCTGTTTTCTCTGGAAAGATTTATTTGCCCAACAGACTTTTTTTTTTTTTCTTCTTTTGGCAAAAAGCAATAGGTTGAAAGAACAAGGCTTGTCTTGTTAGCAGGTTTAAAGGGCTCAGTAATTAACTGGTACATTTGGAGGCATGGCATGCAGGATACTTGCTACAACCTACTTTATTACAGTGTCACAGGGAAGTGCTGTGAAACAGGCAAGAGTTTTAAGGAACACTGTTTATTTCTCAGGCGGTATCACATATCAGGATTATTTGGTTATGAAGTTAAGCCAGAGCATTTGCTGAGGTAAGGACACTCTGGTGTGACCTTTGATAATGTCCTTTCGTCTGTGACATGCTTTCTCTCTCGCTCCCTTCCTTTCTCTCTTTCTGTCTTTTCTAAGTTGAAAACAAAGCGACACTTATTTAGTCTGGGGACGACATGCACTTTTTCACATCAGTCCTTTGCAATACATAGTAGGTGCCTTCAAAACACAAATTGACATCCTGCGATTTGGGGAAGTCAGTCACAAGGGTCATTTATCCCTGAAGTCATCTCCGTTTGGTGCACAATGTGTAATGACAATATTCACAGTCAGACCTCTCTTATTCCCTCACCCTTTTTCTGCCTCGTTTTTTTTTTTTCTTTTTAATTTTGTATGATACTGCAGGCAATTGCTGGCTTGGAGCAAAATTTTTAAATGTTGGTGGCTCAAAATAGGACTGTAATTCCATGCTGCAGTGATTTAAGTCCTGGTGACTTGACCTTGTGAAGTCTGAAAGATCTGCAGCTTGCAGTAACTGCAAATAATGTTTAGAAGTGCTCAGCAGTCCTGGGATACAGCTACTGTTAGCCCATTCCCTGAATGTGGAAGCCAAAATAGAGGCATCCCTATTTGGAAATGCAAAGCTAGCGAGTCTCTTCAAGTGCCAAACAGACCCTTGTGGGAGCAAAGAGAGTCTCTTCAAGCATATTTTTGGAGATGCAAAAGATAAACATTCATCTTGCAAAATTATGCCTCTTGTATCTCAAGAGTGACCTGAAATCCCTCTGACTCCTTTGCAAGGCCAGATTTGCCACTGCTGTCAAGACTGAGAAATGCAGTATTTGCCAATTTGGCAATTAACTTCTCGATTCTTTCGGGTATACACAAAACTTTGTATATACACAAACATTTCCTACCCTTCAAATTGAGGGCAAGATTTGGCCCTAAATGTCAGTGTATATGTATTGTTATATTCCTTTTTTTCTTTCCCACCAAATACCATTTACCTTTAGACTCTGAGTTGCTGTTGTCAAGTATTAATAAGCACCTTTGTGTGGGGAAACATCGCAAGCATCTGGGTGTACGGGTGTATATGCACCAGGGTTGCATGGTACTTGGATCCAAACGAGATTTGTCAGAAAACTGTATCCTCCTTCTCATTTAAAAGCCAGGTCATCAGTTTTTAGCTTAATCCAGAGCCCAGGGGAACAACCTGGGAGGAAAATTGTGACTTGCTGAATCATTGCGTCTTCCTGATCTCCCCGCTGCCCTGAAGAAGGACAGAGGCATCTGCAGCAGTTCAGTTTGTCTAACAGCACCTTTTCGTGGTTGCACCAGGGCTAACATTTTGAGTCCACAGTGTTGCCTTTTCCCCAGCTCCTCACGTGAGACCAGGGTGGTAGAGCTGCCCCGTCTGCTGCTGCTGGCACAGAAGACCCAGCCATGCAACTCAGCAGGCAAGGGAGGAAGAGACGGTTGCAAATCAGTATGATTTGCTTTCATGGTCTCCTCTGTAGGCAGAAAAGAAGTGAAGAGGGAAAGGATTATATTGAAAAGATCAAAGCGGATAGAGAGGAATGAGTTAACGGGCACGCTTTTCAAAAGGAATAATTCTCCTGACATCTCAAGGGATGGGTGAAGGGCATATTGCCCTGTCAGTTTAACGCAGCCGTTAGTTTCAAGCCCATACTAATTAGCCAGCTTAGAAAAACACGCTGCTCAGCATTTCTAAATGCGGACTACAGCCTCTGCCACTCCTCGGCACAGATATATTTGTCCACATCCTCTCAATGTGACATGCTGGTACAGAGGCGGCTTGGTTAGTAGTTAAAAGGGAACGTAGGATTAAATGAAGCTTCGTCCGGTATTTTTCTCACTTGCTACATCCAGGTCAGCCCAGGACAAACCACTAACTGAATAAGGAGTGGGAAGCCTGCTGTGTACTGGGATCCCGTTTGCACAACAGAGCAAATTGCAGCAGTGCCAAGGCTCGAGTCACTTCCCTGGGACTGCACTGGCTCACACCTGCATAAGCAAGAGTCGTGGTCCCTAATCCCTACAGAGCTTAACTGCGGTGGAGGGGAGGAGGGAAAAGCTTCCCTTTGCCTTGTACTGAAACAGGCATGTGGGAAGAAACAGTGGTATTACACCAAGGGTCTGGGGAACTAACCCAGAGTGCAGAACGGATGAGAGAAGGACTGTGCTTTGCTTTAAATGGCTTTTAAAAAGATTCACTTTCCTTCCTGGTCCTTCACTTCCCACACTGTAATTCAGGGCTGATAAACCCCCACTAAATTGAAGGGGCCCTGGAAGCCTCGAGTCACTTGTATTGCTCAGGTACCGCAGCGAGAGGTGATCAGGCAGGTCGGTACATGTATCATCTCCACTTGACAGAAGGTACCTCAATTAAAGTGTTCAGCTACAGCCATTCTTTTCCAATAAAGAGATACTAAAACTGCCTGGACAGAGGTGCACGAAATTGTGACTCTAGACTCATCATCTGCTGCAGAGGAGTTCAGAGGCCAGATACTGCTTTGACCATGGAGTTTTGCCGAGGAGGCAGCAGGGGCTGTAGCTACATACCGGTGCCAGGAGAGCAGCAGGGCTCTCTTCTACACCTGCTATACCGTGTCCATCAGCTAGGTGGGCACAAGGCTACCCTGGCCTTCATTTCACTTCCCACCCTCACTCTGCTGTGTACATTTGGACCACAACCTCTTCAGGGCAGGAAACGTGTCTTACTACCAGCTCACTTGTACCTTCAGCTCTAAGTTAATGTAGGCCTATGAGTGTTACTATAATGACTGAACTTTCATTATACACAGGCTCCTTGGTCTTCTTAAACAAAAGCACTGAATACATCCTGGAAAGGAGACCAGAGCACATGCTTTCTTTGTATCCTCTGCTAATGCCTGCAGAATCCCCTCGTGCCTTTGCCTCTTTCACTGTTTCTTCTACCCACTCAATGAGTGATGCACGGGGCATCTGCCTGCCCTGAATCCAGAGTGTCTCAGCGGAAGCACATTTACACTGCTCCTGCGGAGCCCTCAATGGCTCAGCAGAAACACCTAAAGCTTTATCCATTCAACCTGCACCCAGAAATTGTAATGGTGTTTCTCACATCACCGTTTTGCTGCCTCACACAGCATCACTGGGTTTTTTTGGAGTAGTTTTTTTGTTTGTTTGTTTGTTTTTCTTTTTTTTTGCCACCCCAAACACAGGGATTGGGTGGTTTGGGCTCAGGACTCTCCCACAAATATACATTGGCCCCAATGCCGGGAGATGGGATTTTGCTGCTACTGCATGCAAATGAAAGTCATATTAAAGAAAAGAGTAGGAGATGTTTGCAATGCTCTTCTCTTCATCCATTCCTGTGTTTGGTGCATTTCCATTATCCCTTGGTCAATCTGTTGGCTGCTTAATTTTTAATAGTAGAGTTGGCCCGATGTTCCTCTTTTGTAGTAGAATCATAGAATACCAGGTTGGAACGGACCTCAGAGATCATATGGTGCAACCTTTCTTGGCAAAAGCACCATCTAGACAAGATGGACCAGCACCCAGCACCAATCTTAAATGTCCAATGTTGGGAAAACCATCACTTCCCTGGGGAGATTATACCAGTGGCTGATTGTTCTCATTGTGAAAAAATTTTCTCTTGTGTCCAACTGGAATGTCCTCAGGATTAACTTGTACCCATTAGCCCTTGTCCTATCCATGTGATTCCTTGTAAACAGGGAGCCTCCATCTTCTTTGTAGCCACACTTTACATACTGGAACAGGGTGATATGATCTCCCCTAAGTCTTCTTTTCCAAAGGCTGAACAAACCCACTTCTCTCAGCCTTTCCTCATATGGCAGGCTTCACAGTCCTTTGATCATCTGTAAGGCCCTTTTCTGGCCCCTCTCCAGCCTGTCCCCATATTTTTTGCATAGTGGGAACCAAGACTGAACACAGTATTCCAGGTGTGGCTGGTGATGCCCTTGTTGATGCAACCCAGCATCCTGTTGGCTTTCTTTGCCACAGCAGCACACTGTTCACTCATATTGAGCTGCTTGTCCCCCAGGACTCCCAGGTCCCTTTCTACAGAGCTGCTCCCCAGCTGGGTAGATCCCAGACTGTGCTGCACTCCTGGATCATGTTTTCCCAGGTGCAAGACCTTGTCCTTGTTGAACTTCATAAAGTTCTTGGTAGCCTACTCTTCCAGCCTATCCAAGTCTTCCTGCAGAGTGGCTCTCCCTTCCGAAGTGTGTACTTCCCCAGTCAGTTTGGTATCATCAGCAAACTTCCTCACGGTACACTTGATCCCATCATCCAGATCCCTTATGAAGATATTGAAGATCTTTCACGTTGCTGTCAAAGGCCCCATTCTTGGTCTGAGAAACCCAGTAGTCGCTGACTTATGTTCAGTACCTTTGCGTTGGAGCAGTAGGTTGGGGACAGGTTCCTCACTGGTTTGGGGCACCCTCTGAGTGACTGGGCTTCCAGGGACCATGTCCTACTGCTAACAGACCACAGCAAACGGGATGAGAATCAAGCTCATTATCCTGAATGTTATTTACCAGCATTACCCATCTCCTTCTGCCTGGAAACCTTCACTGTTGCCTGGGGCAAAGGTGCATCTGCTCTGCCAGTGAAGCATGGTCCAGACCATTTTCCAGGGCAGAGCTGCTGACCTTCCGCATGCCTGGCATGCATGCACACACCAGGGTGCCAACTGCAGCCTTGGGCTCAGTGGATGTAGGCTTTCTCTTGACCCTGCTCTTTATTTTGCCACACAGAATTAGCCGCAGAGCCCACAGCAGCTCACACAGTGCAGCCAGGCTACACGCAGCCATCGTTCCTTGCTCCCAAGGCACTGTGCTTGGTTGTGGGTGCAGCTCCTGGGATGGCAAACTGGGCTCTCTGGCAGGGTAGGCTGCCCTGCCGTGCCCCCCAAACACTGACTGGCTCTTGCAGAGATGGAGTGTGCTGCTCTCCCTCACTTTCTTTTACTGGTCTGTTTAAGCATAGCCACTCCAAATGGCTGTAAAGGGCAAATCTCTAGTGGATGTAAAGCAGAACCATCTGACTTACTGTCTCATGAATGTAATCCATAACTTTATGCCAGAAATTTACAATCCCCTCTCGTGTATAAAAAGTTTCCTGTCATGGTTTTACATCTACTCCATTGCTTTGCTCTGCATGGAAACACTTGGTGTAATCTCTTCAGAGATAAATAAGCCTTCTGCTGAAAGTTAAATGATGCCATTATTTTCTGGATGTTTATAGACGTCATCCTGCCATGCTCCCATGCTGGGATCCAAGACAGCCTGAACCTTTGTTTTCCATTTCCGAAAGCTCTGGAGGAGAGAATGAAGATGGTGGTGTAGGAGGGGCAGAGGGGCAGGCAATGTGAGCCAGAGCTGGGTTCACACACAAGCGTGCCTGCTCTGGACAAGCAGCAGATGACGGACACCCCAGCTGTTTCCTTGGCCAGGCGAGTGTTTAGTCTAGGCTCCTGCCCCGGGCTGCGGCGGGATGGGAAAGGAGGATGCCAGAGTGTACAGAGGGGCACGGGGAGCAGGACCCAGACCTCAGTCACGGGGAGGGAAACCTTCACTGTGAAAAGCCACCTGAGCATAGCTACGCTCCTAAAGCCGCTCAGGGTGCTGGGGGACTCCATTGGTGGCTAGCTGCATGTCCCAGGAGTGGAGAGGTCCTTCAGAGAGATCATCATCTTGAGGGGGGCTGGGAAAGGGAGCATTTCTGGTTCTGTGACCACAGTGTCGTGCTGAAAGGAAAATAGGCAGCTTGATGCCCTGAGACCAGTTGTCTTCATTATGAGGTATCAATAAAAGCAGTAGCTTGTAAACAGATCTAATTTGCTACAGGAGCACAAGAAACAGATATCTGCTCTCACTTTAAGAATGCTAAAATACTGTAAGAACAAGCTCCAGATATAAGCTCCTGGTATAAACTGTTGGCAATCTTTTGTTGTTGCTTATTTAAATGAAGGTTTAAGTAAATAAATGCCATAAATAAATAAAAGCAAACCCAGTGGAACAAGGTGAAAAACAGTAAATCATTGCAATGAGAGGAAGTATGGCAACCTTGCTGGGGAAGGGAAGGGAAGGGAAGGGAAGGGAAGGGAAGGGAAGGGAGACTTTCTGTCAACATCGTCTCACCTAGCTGAGATGCCAAAGGCAGGAGCTTCCCATATTACCTATATACTCAAAGGAGTGAGAGAGGAACATCTGAACAGCAGTTCAGAGATGTGAATCACCCCCTGGAGATACTGAAAGGCTGAAGTAAAGGGCCTTACTCTGTGTAAGATGGATGCACGTGGCTAAATCATACTTGTCAATGCTGCTTTATGTCTGGAAATCACAAAGCTGGATCTGTGGAGAAACTAATTTGGCGTTGTGGTGATCCAGGTTGCAGCTATCGTGCAAATTTTCACTCTTTGTGCCCTCCTCTCACAGGGTGGTCTGTGTGGTCTGCATCACCAGTCCTGCTGGGTACTGGGCCAGCCAGGTGAAACCTCTTTTGAAACCTTTCTTTGGACAACTGGGAAGCTGCTCAAGTGGTGTGAAGATGAAAATATCACCTCAGCATCCCTCATTTGCCTTCTAATGAACAGATTAAGTTTTAGTGAGCTTGATAGGAGTACTTGAGAAGGCTAAGGACACGCTGAATATAAAACATTAAAATGTTAAACTGCATAAATCATAAACATAGGCATTTTTAAGACAATTGAGACAACATTGAGACAACATTTGTTACCTTCCTAATAACAGACTGGTAAAATGCCTGATTGTCTGTCAGGACAGCACAACTTTTAATTTATGGGACCTCTGTGGCTTATTCCCTGTATTACTTTTTCCCTCAGAGACCTGAAGCAAGCTTGGAAGTCACTATGTTGGATACCATAGAGAAGTAGAAGTCGTTTAACACTGAAAAGCCTAATAATCTAAACAGCCAGAATTCAATAAAGCATGTCAACCTTATTTCACAGATGGGGACTTTAGTCACAGAGAAATGTTAAGTCACACGCCAGAGTCAGAGGCAATCACAGTCCTGGGGTCCAAGGAAAAAACTGTGGTCCTACTATAGCAGTGCAAACCATTTGCACACAAATGCATGTGTATATTCAAAAAACTGGAATGACGTGAACTCAAAGAATAAAAAAATCCCTTAATAAACACCATATTGAGTTTTCTGGAGCAAAGAGCTGCTGCTATTGCTTCTGTGTTGCTGGAGAGATTAGCAGGGTATTTATTGCCTTTTACATTCATGCTCTGGCATCAATGTCCTGGTTTGTAATGTCAAACCTGGGTAGTTTCATTGCTCCTTGTCAGCCAGGAAGAAAGGAAAGCAGCACAATATCAAGCATAGCAGTTAGAGTGGTTGCATGCACTTAAGTAACCGTCTGGGAAATTGTAAGAGCTGCTCCAGCCAATTAGAAGTATTAGACCAAGCCTCTATTTAAGCTATAGAGAAGGTTTGTAAGCTGTCCAGGTTTTTGGGTTTTGGGGTTGGGTTTTCCTCCCCGCCCTCGTATTAATGGCTTGCTAGGAACTAGGCAGCCACAAACTCACAGAAATGTTTTTCATCATCTTCCTGTGAATAGAGAGTATTTGGCAAACAACAGGAGCAAATCCAGAAAGCTGGCTTCCAGCTCCTGAATGGCTAAGCCCTCGTTTACATCCCAGCTCAGCAGGACAGATGTTTCCCGCTTCAAACCAAACCTAGACTTGTGTGCCAGAGCTGCCAGAAGCATAAGGTAGGAAGCGGCACCATCAGGAAGATGCTTGGCTGTACCGTGCCACCAACGCGGGACACGGTCGGGCATTACGCCCACAGCTGCAAGGAGTCCCAGGGGAAAAGGGATGTTTCCCAACCAACTCTGCAAAACCTTGGGAGCGGATATATCCCTTTCCTCCCCCGCCGTGCTGTTTAACAAGCGAAGGAGCTGGGGCTGGTTCAGCTTCTCTTTCTGCCAGATGCGCTGTCCCTGGGGTGCGAGGGTTGCCAGCAGCTGAGCAGAAGCACTTCCCATGCCCTGGGAGAACGGGCAGCCAAAACAAGCATGCGACACGGGTGAAGAGATGGGACTTTTCATGTTTTGTGGGTCTACCCTAGGCACTTGGTGTTTGGAGAGCATCCACTCTTTCATGCTGCTCCCATGGTCTCGAAGAAGGATGGTGATCACCCATGAGGACAAGGGAAGTCCTATTGCTGGCTATGGCCAGAAGGATGGTCCTCACAGACCATCAGCAGAGACATCAGCTGTCTCTAAGGTGCTACTTTAATGCATGATGTTACAAAAGGAAGGAATCGATCCTGCAGGTGAAATGCAAACCTATTTTGACCTTTTAGAAAACACAAAAGAAAGACATTTAAAGAAGCAAACAGGCCCACTACCCCACCTGCAAAACTAATTTGCCAACATATCTGCACAATATTTTGTGAAAACTATGTGGCCTGTGTTGCCCAGAACTCATCAGCATGCATTTCTGACTTCCTTAAGAGCACAGCTACCTCATTTCTGGGTAATTAGGTAGTCGGAAGCACCAAGTAAGCCTAAACAAACATCCTTTCCTCTAACAAGGAAAGTTATTGTGTAGCCTTTCAGGACACAGTTTTCTGTAGTCTGCAATGACTCTAATGTCTATTAATTATTTCTAAATGGTTTAAGCATTATCTGCCTTTGGGTAAATTCTTTCTCTATAGTGTAATCTAACCTGTGGGAGGGAAAAGAAAAATACAACAGTGTTTTGCCATGTCACCTCCCCAAACATAAGAGATTCTTCTTTTAATCATTATCACCCTCACCATCACACACCAAATTGAAGGACCTGGAAAAGGTTAGTGGGATGGTTTCCCGGACTCCATCCCACGTGTCACTGACTCACTAGTTTTAAAGAGCATCTGTGTGTGTGGGCCTTTTGGGTCTCACCTCTCCTGCCACGGGCAGCGAGAAGGGAGCGCGCCTGTTCGCTCTCTGCCTTTACAACAGTTTAAGTATTGTCAGTATCTCAAAGCTTTTGTCATGAGATTTCACTTTGTGAGGCTACCAGAAAAGTCTCATGAACAGACAGGCTGGAAGCCCAAGCTTATCAACGCAAGTACAGTAGTCAGTTTTGTTTTAAAGAAGAAAAATACTGCTACGTTGTGTGAGCCTGTGTTGTTTACTCGTGTCTCTTCTCCACGTTCTGTAGTGTCAAGCCCAGACCTAGAATCTTATAATCAAATGTCCCTCCATTAGCTGACTTGTGACTCATCACTGCTAAAAGAGTTAGAAGTATCATTAAAAATAAAATAGCTTGGGATTTTTTTTCTTTATTACTACACCTTTGTTAGTAACCACAGACTCACGGGAGATGCCATTGCCTTTGGCAGACAGGGTGGCGGGAGAACACAATGCAGAAGACCAAAGAAAACCTGCAACCCACAAATTGGCTACAGAACAAGAAGCTAAAACCTTCTCACGGTTACATAGATGAAAACAAAACAAATTTGATTTCTATGTACCCGGCATCTTTGTGTTCTTCGGATATAGCCTGGGCAGACAGAATCAGTGCAGCAAGTGTTACCTAGCTGATTGCAGAGGAGAGAGTCCCTGTCTACTCCTGTTGGTGTTTGTCGTCACTTTGCCATGGAGTGCCGCTGAGACCAGTGTTTCGAAAACCAGAATAGTGTCTTTCAGCCTCCTTAAACCAAAAGGGCTTCCACCTTTTCATGGGAGTTTTCTCTTGAAACAGTGCAGCCACAAGGGTTCCCTTATATGACTGTAAAGCACCAAGCACATCTGTCAGCACTCAATAAATTCAAATTAATAATAGGTCCTCAAAGGGCTACATACTGCTTCCAAGATATCTCCACATGTGGGCAGGAGAATGGTCTCCCCACAAATAATGAAGCATGTGCTTGCTTAATGGGACACTTATAAATGAAGCTGTTTTCTCCTATGAAAGACTGGATTTGCAGCTTAATGTGTCCACCCAGCAGGCAAGTTTGTCCAGAAGAAAATGCCCCTGTGTGGTTTTTACGGTTTATAGCAAGACTAGGAGTCAGATAGAAAAAATACAAACAGGCTTCATATTTTCCCTCCTCTACCCAGTACCCCTTGAGCAAGGAGGACTACAAAGACCTGAGTCATCTCTGACTCATCCACTGGGTCCTGAGAGGGGATTCACCCCCAGCAGCAATCCATGTACATTGTGCAGACACATGCTCCTGCCTGGGACGGGCAACCACTTGGGGAGTTGTCTTGTGGTTGCTTGGGGAATGACGCATTGATTCACTGCCTCACCCAACTTGCCTGGCTCAGCCAACTCCCTAGCTTGTCCTCTCCTCTCCTCTCCTTCCACCTCTCCTGAGGCTGCTTCACACCCCCTTCTCAGAGGGCTTTCTGCTGCCAGTCCTGGCAGGGCTGAAGGGAGGGGGCATCTTTACAGTAGCGCTTGAACCTGCCCAGGTCCATGAGTTTGGGTTAAGCTGGATTTGACTTCACACATGACAGAAATAAGTCTCATTCCTACTTATCTAGCTTCAGACATTCGTGCAGGAGATGATACCCAAGAAGATGTGATGTGAAAGATTGTGTCCACGGGATCTTTACAGGTCACTAACTTAAGAGGTTTTGTGAATTGTTTTATGTCTATGACCCTCTCTCCCCTTTGTTCCAGCCAGTCCCAAGGCTTTTTTTCCCCTCGGGGCCATGGCTTCCTTTTGGCAGTGTGGTTACTGCAGCAAGACAGCACACACAGTATTTCCATGTCACCTTCTGAGCCTCAGGAGGCAGCGGCATGGCTTGGTGCAGACTGTGCGGATTGGGCCATGCAAGCCACCACAGCACCACAGACAGCTACGGCATGTGGTAAATCTGACTCCCTGTCCAGTCAAGCACTGACATCATGTGAGGGACATCACACATCATTCCCGCACACAAGCAGCACAGCTTTGCCTCCAGAGAGGGCACCCCTCTGAAACAGTGCCAGGATCTCACCCCTTAGCTTGTAGAAATGGACAGGCCAGACTGGACCTTACAGCAGGATGAAGTTGAGCACCAGAGTACCTGCCTAAAGAGTAAAACATAGTATAATAACCATCTGACAGAGTTACAGGGTGCCAGAGCAAGTGTAGACCCTGCTAACTCATGCTTGCTGGGTCGGTATCCTTGCATGTTTCTCAGCTCATGTTTCCAGGTGTGTCCCCTGGCCAAATCCCAGCTCAGCATAAGGATGTGACTCAGCAAAGGTCTATCCATGGAAAGAAGCTGAGTATATGCTAGAAGGGAGTTATGACGTGTTCAAAAAGTTCTTCTGGTCTTGGTGACTGGGGGGAACCAGAAGTGTGAGATGTCTCTTATGTGCCTGACCCGTGGGGTAGACATCCAACAGGTCTTGGAGGTCCCTGAGGAAAAACAGAATGAAAAAGATTTGTTTTCTTCACATCATCAAGTTCCTATCGTCACAGAAAGCATACTCATTAAATCTTCATTGGAATAGCACAGGGGCACAGAGGATATCTAAGACACCTAATGAGAATGTTGTGTGGGCCAGGGTAAGACTATCAATATCCCTATGTCTGTAACTGAAGTCCATGGAGATAAATATGAAATAATGTTGTCCCATCCGGCTTTGGTACTGCTACCACTTTGGCAGTGGCAATATCATGTTTGGGGTAGGCTGCAGAAACCATTGGAGAAGATGAAAATGTTATTTGCTTTTGATGCTCAGCTTTGGTCAGGAGAGATACCAGGGCCTGACAGAGCATTTGAACCTATGTAGGAATTTTTATGAGGCTGAGTAAACAGGAAAAAGATGAGAAGAGCTGCTGCTTGCAGTGGCTCCTGGACTGGGAGTGGGAAACAGGCTGTGAGACAGCACTCACCTTATCTTCCAACTGTGTCCCCAGGAAACCATTCTGCCTTAGTGCTCTGGCTTTTACTGCATCTCACCTCCTGTGCTTACCTTCAACCTGGATTTCCCAGGTCAAACCAGATATTTCTCCAGTCTACCTGCAAGCATGTTCAAATGGCAGCTCTTTGGCATATAGGAATGGGATTGATATTAATAACTACACAAAGAGTACTTAGAAAACTCTTCTCCAAATGAGAAAACCAGCTGGCAGATCTGTATTGTCAAGTGTCTCTTGGACAAATAAATAGGAGCAACAAACGCATCTGATTTCTTTTTGACCAGCTCTGTACCCTCACCTGAACTTCAACTGTTGTTAACTTCAGTGGGAGTTTTCTCTGTGAGCTCTGCAGAATCAAGCAACTTCACTAAGAATCAAACAGGGCCATGACCCCAAGAGCAACCTTCCCAGGGCTACAAAACTACATCACCAAATGCTAACCTTCCCCTCTGCCCCTGTCCTGCCCCAGGACAAGCTGGGGTTCCTGCCCTGTGATTCACCACATTTTGCGTACTTATCTACTCGTGGGAAACAGGTCATGGACAGCCATGTAACCCATCCCCCTGCTCCTTAGCTGTGACCACAACGGGACATGTTTCTCAAGCTTGATCTTAAAACCAGCTGTAACAGAGTGTCTGCCATCTAACTACTGTACTGCAGACCCCCACTATCTTTTCCTTCAGAAATCTTTGCCTAACAGCTAACCTTTGTTGCAGTTTTAGTACGTTGCTTCTCATCTTACCTTCAGTGGCCACAGAGAGCCATTTATTCCCCCATTTTGGCAGAAGTCATTCACTTAATGAGAGTCATGAGACAGTTCTTATGTCTCCTTTTGATTTTCCCCCATTCTTCCACTCTGTACATGGATTTTACCTTCCAAGTTTTAGCGAGGCTAATTTATTATTTTGCATGAGGGATCCAGTACCTCCTTGCAATGGTGAAATACAGGCGAGAGGAGGTCCTCCCTTGGCAATGCCAGCACTGCACCACAGGATTGGGCAAACCCTGGTCAGGGTGGGGCTACTGCAGCTTCAGTATTTCACAGAGCAGGTGTGCTCTGAGATGCTTTAAGAATCAGGATGTTTGTCAAACCTCAACTGGAGGAATGCTCTGCCTATAGGGAGTGGCATGGAAGAAGTCACAAAGTCCAGGCATGAATCAAAAATGGACTGAAAGACAAAGGGAAATTAAACTATTGAAGCTGGAGCAGTGTTAAGCTTTGCTGCCTGAAGCCCTGGTGAAAAGTGAAGGCAGGGTACACCAAGGCATGGAGGCAGGATCCGTGTCACCTGTCATTGTATGTCTACAACACAACTATTTACATCTGAGCTAATCGCTCCTGGATCCCCGTTGAGTCAATGCAAAGGAATACATGGCACATTTGAAATGCTTCCCTACGGATGAGAAGTACCAACTTTAGTT
>NW_009646421.1:1399638-1402312 GCF_000708025.1 Charadrius vociferus
TATTTGTTCAGAGGAATCTGACCCAGAGAGATTGCCTTTGGGTGAGAAAACTTTGACGTCACTGTTAAAATGCTCCTCTCTTCGCCTTCCTTGTTCTTTATGGAAAAAGAGGATGTTTATCCTGCTCCTTTCCTCATTCCAAGCTCCCCAGGTGTCCATGTCACGTGGGACCAACCTTCTGATGGATGTCTGAAAACATCCGTCGCAAAACTGAAAACTCTGGTCTGCGTTGCCCATGAGCGCAGATCCAGATGTACACAGTGAGGAGGTTATGAGCGTGCTGCACCCATGTGTCTTGTCCATCCTGTGATGGCAGGGCCCTCCTCCAAAAGTATATCCCCATTTTCTGTCAGAAAAAAAACCCTTAAGCTGAGTTGGGGCCATCTTACAAGCTGCAGGTGATGAAGTGCTGTGACAGCCAGTATGACTGAGTGGTGACGGTATGAGTAATCTAGATACCTCCAGTGTACTGTGATGACCCATACTGCCGTCATTTTATCAAATTTCTTGGAAAGAGTTACAACAAACATAGAGAGCTGCTTCAGAGGGGCTTTATAGGGGAGGGTAGGAAGGGAGTGGAGAAGCGAGCAGCAGGAGAATGGAAGGGAAGAGGGCAGAAGGGCAGGAGCTGGAGCAACAAGAGGGGCTGGAGGGGCTGGCCACCACCTCCTGCTCACTATCTGCCTCAAAACTTGTTTCATCGATGTCTTTTGAGACAATTAAGGCTATCTATCTTATCTCTATCATGTAGCAGGAGGGTTGCCGGCAAGCAGCACATTTTCTAGTGCCCATGTTTATCGCTCATCCTCCGGGACTCCTACCATCTCCCCTGGGAGGCTTAGTCAGCAGTCTAGCAGCTTCTGTGCAATTAAGCTGTAATTTTCCTTTGCTCCATTTTATGCTATTACTTCAAGTTGCTCCTCTTGCCCTGTCCTCAGCAACTCTCTCCTGACTTGGTGTTTTCTCTCTACTAACTCCTCAGCTATCATTATCGCAGCCCTTGCAAGAACCAGACACTGTTTTAAAAACACATCCTCAGGACCTCAGAGGTGTTTACTCCTTTCTGCTAAAAAGCAGACTCGTGGAGAATGTGACGTATCACTTACACAGTTCAGAGGCAGGGCATTTCCCACATTATAAAAGAGTGGACCGCAGCCACAAAAGTTGAAGCGTTACTTAAAAACTCTGTTATTGGAGAGGGAGGATTGCTCACTGCTGTTAAAAAGTACAAAAACAATGTTACTCAAAAAGCCAAAAATAAAATCCCCTGGCAATTTGTATATGTTTCAAAATACTGATGGTTTTTAAAACCCTTTTTAGATACAAGGATCTCTGCGCCAAACTAAGATCCAGCCGTAAAAACAAACAGATAATGAAATAAACACTGTGATGACAAAAAAAAAAAGAGGAATTGCTGCAATAATGTACTTTTCCAGGAAAATTAACCATAACAAGAGTGCTGGTGAATCACTGGAGTTTTCTGAACCATAGCAGCTCCTGCTTATAAACATGATTTTGAAATCTTACAGTGTTATTATTTCCACGGTAGCATTGGCAGTAGCTATGTAAAGGTTTTCTGGCACAGAAAGAAATTTCTCCTAAAAACCCTGACTGGGATTTTTTAATGCTTCCTAGAGAATTACATTAAATGAATGGGAGGTATCTGCCTAAATTATTTACAAGTCTTTAAAAGTCTTATTTCACCTCCATCATGTGCAATTATTTGTAAGCTATGAAGCTGTTCCAGAGAAATACAAAGCATAAATGCTGTTGTGAGGAGGGGACAGACCCATAACTCAGATCTCTGTGGGCAGAAAGGGAAACCCTCTGCCCAATGTATTGCCTTTCCATATCAAACAGAAGATCAAGTGCAAGAGGTTTAGGCCTAAAGGCCATATTCAGCTTTTCCCAAAAAATATTCCTAAATCCCAGCTCTGGTGGACTTTATGGTCCTAAATCTCAAAGTAGGCCGGGTGATCTATTTTAACCCCATCAGGGAACTACCACCAAACCATGATGCCACCCAGGAGGACGCTACGCTGTGGGCATCAGAGGAGAGGCTCTGACACTTGTTTGGGGAACAGGGATGGAGATTTGTCACATATTAAGCCATCCGAACATGGCATCTGACTGCAATGCATATCCAGGCTGGGCTGGCATCAACTGCAGGGTATTACCATCACGGTGCAGCAGATTTCATGGAGGGAGCTGTAGTGATCAGAGATCCCCAGGCTCAGTTTTTGCCTACACACACTGCCACAGCTGGTGATAGGCAACATTCCTGCAGGCAATTACAGCGGAAAAGACGGGGTAGACGTGAAGGATTAACTGTTCTCACTCAGCCTTTGACGTGTTCCCTCTGGATCACAGCTTTTGGCACATCTGTGCTTCTATGAGCAGTGGTGAAAGTACTCTGCTAATGTGATATCCATCATGAGCTGTGCCTGTGATCACACACACATAAACACAAGCACACTCACTGATTCAGGGTGATTTTCTCTGTAAACAGCAGCACGTTTGCAGTGGGGTCTCAAGGGCCACATTGCCACTACAGCAGAAATCCTTGCCATTAGCCACTAGGTGAAGCATGGTGTTACCACACCAGTGTTTTGTAGACCCCACTCTGTTTACTCACAAGGACTCAAACCTCAGCTAATCTTTTTCAGCATTCCTG
>NW_009646421.1:1402372-1435091 GCF_000708025.1 Charadrius vociferus
CCTATGAATGGTTCACATCAGTCCAAGAATACAGGTGGTAGAAACCTTCAAGTTCTCATCACTGAGTTATTTCTTCTCATTGTGGTACTATTTTTCCATTCATTGTTTTCACCTTTTAATTTTTCTTTTTGCAAAAGCAAAAATATGCTACTTGGAGCTGAACACCTTAGTTCCAGAGTAATTCAGATCCTTATTGTAGATATTGCCTGGCTTAGTGAACTGATGCAGCGGAATTGCTGTGAATTTGCAAGAGTAATATTGAAACATCATAATTCCCATTAATAGAATCAAGGAATGACACCACTCTTACCCCCTTAGCTCAATAAGAAATTGAAAGATGGAAGCAGACAAGTCTAGAAAACATCCTGCTTTCTCAGTAAGAAGAGAAGCAGACCATGTAAGTGGATTGGGTGCTGGGCTGGCCAGAGTTAGATGGGAAAAGAAGGAAATTCTTCCAATATCTCTTGATGTTCTTGGACAACGAGACCCCTGAGGAACTGTGAGGTTGAGGACTCCACTAGAGGAAATCATGCTTCTTTCCTCAAGAGGAAGCTTAGTCACCCTTTCTGAAATAGCACGTTTGCCCTGAAATTTGGCAGATTAGCTCTCTTCATCAACCATTTCATTGGCTATGACATCCATATGAGGAGAAGAAGGAGACACTGCATAGGCAATGGTAGGCCCAACATCACCAAATGGCCTTGAGCAGTCTGGAACAGAAAAACTAGCAAAGATGTGGGAGACAGCTTGGCTGTCATCGCAAGGCTTACATAGTTAGGAGCAAACCTGACAGAGATAGAGGGATACAGAGTAAATGTTGAGTGGGCAGGACACAGGAATCAGATCACTGACAAGTATATCTGGGATTTCAAGGAGGCTGGATAAGAACCCGGAGGTGTGATTGCCCTATCAGGGACATCACCTGTACAAAACCTCTGTCCCATGCACGGCCAAACACAGAAGAGTCACAGCAAGAGGTATCCAGGCACAGGGTCCACACATACAGTGTCAAACAGGAGCAGAGGGAAGGTGCATCAACGCTCAGCTATGTCACATAAAGTAGATGCGCCTGCCAGCAGCAAGGAGCATGGATGAGGGATGGCTGTCTCTCTGTATTGACTGCAAAGGGACCTACTGAATTAATTCAGATTACACAGCGAGTGCTTGACAGCTGAAGCTGAATAAGTCGAATCCCACCTGTGAATGCCTACATGGATAACAGAAATATGAAAACGGACTTGTTAACATAGCTGATAACGATATAATGAGATCCAGTGGTTGAAAGCGGAAGCTGGGCAAATTCAGACGAGAAGTAAGGAATGTTTTCTTAACCACAGAGATAATTAAACATTGGAAACATTTATCCAGGCTTGTGGTTGATTCTTCCATCACTGGCAATTTCCAAATCAAGATTGGATTGGTGTTTGGAAAGAAATGTTCTTTGCTTCAAGCAAGAGTGAATACAGGAAGTTCTCTCACTTGTGCCTGATACAGCTTAGGCTAGAAGTTACAGCAAGGTAGGCAGAACAGGCCTGGAGGCTCAAATAGAAGAAGTATCTGTGTTACAGAGATACTCTTTCTCTGCATATGTTATTGGCATTACATCTTTGCAATGCCAGTAATCAGCTCTATTGTATATCCCAGCATATAGATCCAGACAAAACTCACTTAGGGCAATTTCCTTCAGGGCTTGTGTCAGAACATTGCTGAAATATGATATTAGCTTGAGCTTCAGTTTCTAATGGCAGCTTAAATGCTCCCAAACACCAGCTTAGTTTCACTTTAATTGTATAATGATGATCTCCTTATGAACGTGCCCTGCAATCATTTGCTTGCATAACAGAGGAGCATAATGGTGTCTGATGGCCCAGACTCATTGTCTTCTTTGCATTCCCAAATTGCGGGAGGAATCTAGGGGGACCTGCAAATGGGAATATATTCAGAACGGTTTTATTTCTTATTTTGGTATTTCTTCGTATTTCATTAAGAATATCAAAGAATTATTAAGAATATTAAGAATTATGCTGACTGCATAATACGTTCCCCCATACAACTGCTGGGTTTTAACCCCATCATTCCCAGATGTGTGCTGAAAGGCATTGCAAAGAAATAAGCAACTGTCAAAGTAAGACTTGTTTTAGCTGGTATTTATAAGGAGGGAGGAGAATCAAAAACCTTAGAGCATAACAGCAAACCAAACCACAGAAAAAGGTTTAAATCCTCTTTCTAGTTAGTTATTGAAAGGTAGTTCCTCACAGATTGCAGCTAATCATCTGCTTAAATCAGTTACTGCTGATAGGCATTAGTTCATTATGAGAAATTCCCTGTTAGCTAAAATTCAAATCACTCCAGGATCTGTATCTCAATTCAAGATTTAAATTGACACCAGAGTTTACAACACAAAATAAACTTTATTCGTAGAGTTATTATAGCTGTGATGATCCAAAAACACAGACAAACAATGTTTATAGAGAGTGGTCACATCTTTTGTTAAGACAATTTCCATTTGGAAAGACTTCTTTGGCTCAAAAGCCTTTCTTTTGGTCTGAAATAGAACGAAGTTTAGTTACTTTTACAGTCCTTAGCTTGTGTACTGTAACAGCTGAATTTGCGTCATACTTTACTGAACACGTCATCTACACACAAGAAAACAAGGGTCGTGTTTATGCATTTTTTCCTACTGCCACAGCTTTGGATGTATCAGTCAACAAACCTTCATACTAGAAAATGGGGACTGGTGAGCCTGCAAACACCACACCAATTCTGCTGCTACTTGTATGGCAAAGAGTCCCTGAAAAGTCTGTCAAAGCCCAGAGCCAGTTTAGTTGGAAACTACGAACTACCCTACACTTTACCGAGCAGAGAGCTACTATTCCAAGAAGTGCCTGAAAAATCTCCAGTTTTTAAATTAAATAAACCAAACCAGCTATATCAATAACTGGAGTTAATTATTAAAGCAAACTAACACCAGAGAGCTTAAACAATAACAGTTACCCCAAGGAAGAGAGGCTTTGCCATGCCTGAATGGACACAGTCTATAAGCAGCAGGACATCCAAGAGTGGTTTTGTGCCGTGCTTCACTCTGTGTCCAAGATCTCTGGACTTCTTCATGAAGTCCATTGTTTAGATGGCTCCACATAACAGCACAGTCATCTGAGCATTTCCAGTATCACAGCTACGATCTAGCTCCTGAAAACAACTAAACGTGTGTCACTATATGCTACAAGACTCATTGACCTGGATCTGCAGAATGAGAGGACGCATCCAACCTGTCCTGTCAGAAACTGTGCCGTATCCTGCCAGTGCACGCAGGCTGCAGACAGCAGTTGTTTGTAGCAAATTTAACCAGCTTCCCACTTTTCTTCATGTTTTTGTATTGCCGTATCACTTACAACACATTTAGCCGAATCTTGGATCAATTGAAGTCTAGGGGAATTATTCCAGAAACAATATTACTCTTCTCCTGCTGTGAGCGATTCCTGAGAACAAAGCCATCGGAAAGACTGAAACCTCAGGCATGTAGAGATTAGTCAGGAATTGGTGCCACAGCCAGGACAAGTGTTTAGTCATCCTGACACAGCCCCGCTGAGCCCTTGACCAATAAGTTCCAGCCTTGCTTGTTGTCCTCACTGAGGAGGACAGAAATATATGAGAAACCTTAAGTTCTGTGGTAGACATCTGAGTCAAGCACTTACCACACGGCTGTCACACCCACTGCTGTTTGGTTTACTCAAACTTAATAACTCTTCAGTATATTATGTGGATTACGGAAATGCTGTAACTTCAGACGGGTTGGCAAAGCACCATATAGCTATAAAGCAGTGGACTGTAATCCTTCCAGCGGGCATGGTGGTCTATTCATCTGTCCCTTCATACTGTAGGTTTGTGGGCCTCTGCCCACAGAAATTATTCTGACGGAATATGTGATCGTCCCTGGCCAGGTCTATATAATAATTTCCTTTCCCATCAGAAAGATTGACTAGTAAGGGATTTACTTTCTGCTTGAAATAACCATTCCGGTTCCCCTCTTTCTCCTGAGCTTGGGAAAATCCATCAGGGTTTTTGAGGGCTGTTACTCTATTTACTGAATTGCCTAGACTTCTTCACCTGAAAAATTTGAGACAGAAGGTCAGTCTGCCTTGGCTTTGTTTGGACCTCAGAATGTGCAACTTCATCCTGCCCCTTTCCCTGCACACTTGCCTTTATAGATGATACCACCAATGTAGATATGGCTTACAGGAATCCTGGAAGGTCCTGAAGCTGCCCCTGGCTCATGACCATGTAAAGGCAAGAAATTCAGAACCCTGAAGTTTGGTAATTTCATTTAAGAAAAGGCAGAAAGATGTCACCTTTGGTGCCCCTAATAGGAATATCTCAAGGGAAAAAGAACCTGTATTTTGGTTGCTAGTCTTCATAGTATGTGTGTATGTATGCATGTAAATAAGTATGTAACTATCTGTCTGTCTATCTTTCTAATATATTGTATGTATCCCATAATATCATATCACCACAGATTTTTTTTTTATTATGTTAGGCTAACACTGAGTAGAAGGCAGATGCTCTGCAGAAACTACAACCTAAAAAAAGCAAGACAGATAGAGAAGGAAACATGGTTACCTCTACTGAAATAAAGCACAGAAAGATCGCCCAGCTGTTTCCAAGCCATCCACAAGAATTGCCTGACTTAGATGCCTCAGATTGCAATGTGTAAGCTCAAAAAAAGAGCGAGTTTCTCATCATACAGAGAGCCAACTCTATGCTCATTATAGTGCCAGTGGAGACAGGTAGTAGGGGATATGAGCAAGGGGTAACATCATTTGCCAAAGCAAGAATAAAGACATGAACACTGATTTCTATGTCTTTACCAAAAACCTGACTTCATGCCTTGGAGGTTATATTTCTGTGGCTGCTGAGTCTGTGAGTTTGGCAGAGAAAGGAAAACAAAAAGCAAGTCGAGTGATCCGACTCTGGCGTGCTGTCAGGGAAGCGTCACGTGCATGGGCTGGGAGATCTTTCATAGAGACATCAACATATGAGCAATTTTCAGCCAGGCTCCTCCAGCCTGACAGAGCGGTTATAGCAAAAGAGGAGCTGATCAGAAGGCAGAATACAGAGAGCTCTGAACTGCCAATCATCAGCAGCCTCGTTAGTGATGTCTCATGAAGGGTCATGAAGGTGATGAAGGGACTGGAGCATCTCTCATGCAAGAAGACGCTGAGAGAGCTGGGCCTGGTCAGCCCATGGGAGAGAAGGCTCATGGGGTTTTTATCCATATGTGCAGATACCTGATGGTGGAATAAAGAAGACAGGACCAGGCTGTTCTCAGTGGTAGCCAGTGACGGGACAAGATGCAATAGGCACAAACCAAAATCCAGGAAACTCCTGTGGATAACAAACTTTTTTACTATGAAGGTGGTTGAACAGTGGCACAGGTTCCCCTGAGAGGTTGTGGTGTCTCCAGCTTTGAAGATATTCAAAACCTGACTTGACACAGCCCTGAGAAACCTGCTGTAGCTGACCCTGCTCTGATCAAGTGTCCCTGCCAACCCCAGCCATTATCTTGTGGTCCCATGAAATGGATCCAGACCCTAGCTCGTGCACCTCACACTTTGCTGTCACCCTTCCAGAGAGGGAAGAATCTCCCTTTCTGAGGGATTGAGCAGAGCACGGCCATGTTGGGGATACCTGCCAAGGGCTTCGCCTCCCGTAGGGCAGAAGCCCAGCCTGCCTTCCAGGCTGCCTGCACAACGCAGAAGCCACAACCTTCTTCCTCCTATGTTATCTCACCCGTAAGCTATGCAAACAGGCAAATGAACCTTCTGCCCAACCGGCTGAGATGAAGGTTTCCCCCATAGCAATGCTGGCTAAGGGGAATGGAGAGGAAAAAGGGGCTTACCACCCCTCTTGTTGTGCTTTCGAACACAAATGCCCAAAGGAGGCATTAAGAAGTGGAGTAGCAATGTCATAGCTTCGGTCCTGCTTACAGCGTTCCCACTGTTGTCTTTTATTAGCTCCTCTGAAATGCAAACAATTTAAATAAGGCAGAAAGAAGAAGGGTCAGTGCCCTCAGTCAGCTAATTAATGATGTTTTGGAGGCACTGGAGACTTTATCAAAAAGCAGTGGGGACTCAGGAGGAAGGAAGTGCCCTTCCAGGGATGTTACAAATGGCCTTACAGGCATAAAAATGTGCATGCTTTGGACTGGTAAAAAGCAGTTTGTCAGAAACAACTGCTCATCAATGGGGGCATGCTGCAAAAAAGTGTCTTGCTTAGGTTTCCCAAAATGTTGCTTTGATGCAATTTGCTGCCTTTCCTGCTTTGCAATTTTCCATTCTGCATCTTGTTTAGCTAGGGGGGGATTAATGAGAACTGCCTGTAGTCAGCTAAACTGCCTCTCTGGCAGAGTCTCACGAGGAAGCTGTGGAGATCAGTAAACAGAGCTGAAAGTGCGGGTGGCCGTGAGCTGCCTTCTCTTTTTTTTTTGTCTCTGCATGTGTAAAGGAAGTAAGAAGTGCAGCAGTCAGCCCCGTCAGACAGGGGAGATATTTCACAGGAAATAACAGATGGCTTCATGCTCATATCTCTCTTGCAGAAAACCATGCCCAGGTATCTTGAAAAATGGATGCTTCAGGCTAATTTTTCTCTTGGTACATTGAGGTATACCTCATACATAAAAGCATAAAACACAGGCTGAAAAAGCCTAGGCCTTGTTTGCTTGCATAATTATATATGGTTTTTATTTTGGAGGCCAGTGAATGACAGAAGTTTCAAGGTATCTGAAACACCAGTATGGATTTCTTTCAACCTTAATCTGTGGTAGGCAGTTGCCGGCATAATGAAGAGTGAAGGGATCCCTTTCTGTACGTCCATCTGGAAGGACATAAAGCAGCAGAGTCCTTAAAGGACTTCAATGCTAGGGTGATATCTTTCACAAGCACAGAAGATGCCTCCTTAGCATTGTTCTCATGTTGCTCACGCCTTGCACCCTCTCTGCACCTGCAGACCAGGGCTCACGCATGTGTCCTGCTGTACCCCACCAGGAGAGCTTCCACAGAGGGATGGCATGGCAGCAAAACCATTGCCAGTGGCACCTGGGAAGAGCTGCCAAATGGCAAAATAGATGGGAAAAGAGTTTTATAGCAGCTTGTCCGCTCTGTACGGCTGCAAGCTTCCTGAGGTGCTAGCAACACTGTAGGCTGAGGAAGAGGAGCTTTGTGTCTCCAAGGAGGGTGATCCTAGTGTCTCAGGATCTGAGCTGAGTGAGGCCCAAACGTGATTCCAGAGACATGACATGACACGACACGACACGTGACTCCATGTTGCTAGAGAGGACTTTCTATTTTGGGTAATGTGCATCAGAACAAGACCCATGTGCGTGATGAGCAAGAGGAGCTCAGCATGTGAATCGCCATCAGTGACCGTGGCATGGTGCCAAGCCCAAGTGGCTGAGGTCCGTCCTGTCTGAGTTATCATACATTTTGGGGCAGTCAGGCACAGGTGCATGTTGCTGGGAACACTGGGATGGTCATTTCCCCACCCATGACCTTAATGCCTGCCTGGTGACCAGTCATTACACCCTCCCAGTGACAGATGTGGTGACGCACCCCAGGAAGACCTCATCACGGTGGTCCATCCCTGCCAGCCCTCCAGCCCTGCCACTCACACTGGGCTGCTCTTGCCTTCTCAAAAGTCATCATACAGAACAAAGGGTGGAAAGCCTAAATAGCTCATGCCACATGATGAGGACAGTCAGGAAGTCCCAGCTACTGCAGCTTAGCTAAGGCCTGATGTTCAAACCCACAGTAGATTCAGGAGCTGACAGCCTCAGCTGTGAAAGGGGCAGCAGGGGAGGGAGGCAAGTGACATATATCAACCACTCTGTCTCTCCATTGCCTGTCTTCCTCAGTGCTATGTGCACTGATCCCAGTTTTAAAACCTCACTTTTACACCTGGCAGGTGGCAGAGATGCAGCAGCCAGGAGAAAAACAATTCTCCATCATTTTCTGCTGATGGCTAATATCAGATGACTTTCAACCATTCGCTCTCTTGCTCTCTGCTCTACTGGATACTTACTCATACCATGTTGCCTTCTCCTTGGGCTTGTCTGATGGACATAACTGGAGTGGTTTGTAGATGCAGGCATTAGAGAACAGCACAACCCAGTCACAGAATCATAGAATGGTCTGTGTTGGAAGAGCCCTTAGAGATCATCGATTTCCAACCCCCCTGCCATATGCAGGGACACCTCCCACTAGACCAGGCTGCTCAAAGCCCCATCCAACCTGGCATTGAACACTTCCAGGGATGGGGCATTCACAGCTTCCCTGGGCAACCTGTTCCAGTGTTTCACCACCCTCAGGGTAAAGAATTTTTTCCTAATATCTAATCTAAATCTACCCTCTTCCAGTTTAAAACCGTCACTCCTCGTCCCATGGCTACACTCCCTGAATTGCTGCTCGAGGTCTGTTAGTCTTGCCAGAGCTCTCTGATTTGGTTGTAGGACTAGGCCATCACCCCTTGTCTGCCTATTCTTAAACAGTATTTTCCTTTTGGTTGATTTAACAGTCACCACATGTATTTTGTTGAAGGTTGCATTCATTTTTTAAAAAATGTATTTGATTCACTGATTTTATCAAATGCTGTAGGAACCCACCAGTTCAGTTATTACTTCCTTGATTTTCAGCCAGTTTGTTTTAGTCCTTTCTCTCATTTCTGCCTCATACCTTACGGCTTTAAGGAGTAGTATCCCACTATGGCCCATTTCCCTATGTATTTAACTCTACCACCCCCTCAAAAGATTTTTCACCCTAACTGACCCACTCCCACTTTCTTCTTCATTCTCCTCTCTCTTCTGCATTTTTCCTGGAAGAAGTTATCCTCAGATTCATGTTAAAATGGAGGGATTCAATAGGGCTTTGTAATGGTCTGTCTTGAATCATGCCTATTCAGTACTTTCATCAACAAAATAAATGAGAGACTAGAAAGGCCACACATTAAATTTGGAGATCAAAGTGATGGCATATATTTTTTGAGGAAAGAGCTAAAATTCAAAATTACCTTAACAAATTGAAGAAACAATCTGAAAAGAAAAATACAAATGGTATTCAGCAGGTACAAAAGATACTGTTCTCGGGCTAGAATAATCAACTCTATGATTATACAGTGGTGGAAAATTGGTTAGTAGCAGTTTTGGAGAGGAACTTGTAAATGTAATGGTGGATCACAAGCTGCCCATGGGTCAGGAATGTTATGTTGTTACAAAAAAGGTTGGCATGATACTGAAATCACCTGAGAAGAATACAGCTTGCGTGAAATAATCCTTCTGAAGCTCATTGGTAAGGCATTAACTGGAACATTTCAGCATTATATTTTTAAAAATCCTAGAGAAGAACCCAGGGAAATAGACTAAATAGTCTTCAAACACTGCAGAAAAGAAGATACAATTGATCTGTTCTTATTCATTTGTGAAAGAATGGGGAGGTTCAACACTAGCTCTGTGAAAAACATGTTAATGAAGAAGGAGGTGAAGCACTGCAGTGGAAGGTCTGGGAAGGTCCTGGAGCATGTGCTACTGGAGATCCTTAAGAATGGATCACGCGAACATGTGTGAGAAATTACCCTGGCATGGAGGGAGCCGCTGTGGGCAGAGGAATAACCTTGATTTCTTGAGGCTCCTTACAGCTCTCAAGTCTGCTTCCTGCCCAGACGAACCTACATCCTCTGCTACTACCTCCATCCTGCGTGCGCCACAGTCTGACCTCAGCCCAGGCTCACCCATCCTTTTGTAGGAACATGTTTGCCAGCTACTAACAGATCGCTGACATCTATCTTCATTGTCTGCCTCTTCCCTTTCTCTTGTCCCTTCTCCCATTGCCTTTTCCCTTTTCTTTCTCCCTGCACTTCCCCTCTTCCCACTCCCTGCAATCTTCTGTCCTACCCTGAACCTGGCAAGTGGCCTTGCCCCCCTCTGCAGACACATCAGCCAGGGGATGACAAATGTCACCTTTCATGGTAAAGCTCTCACCAAGAAGATGGATCAGAAATCTCCACTCCCAGGTCCCTGCATCATTGCTCCAGACTGTTTGCCTATTCACCCCTGCTTTGGTTACGTCTGGTTAAGACTTCAGAGCTCCTTTTCCCGGCTCCCAAGGACATCTCTTCGCTTGTTTATGGAGAGGACTTTGCTTCTGCAGCCTTTGAGCTTGATGACCAGGCCAGATGGGCTGAGTGTTTTAACCCAATTTCTGCTCTGTTTGTCTCATCTTTTGGGATTTTCTCTGTGTTTTTTGTTGTTGTTGTTGTTGTTGTTGTTGTTGTTGTTGTTGTTGTTGGGTTTTTTTTTAACACTTTCCACATGTGCTTCCAACCCAGCCCAAACCCCAAAGACTTCAATTCTAAGAAGTGTTTTTGAGCACACAATGCTAAAGGACTGGGTTTAAAATTAAGCCAAATGAGCAAGCATGGCCATAAAAGGAGAGCACAGTGGGCCAAGACCACGTGTAGACTTGCAAACCCGCCCTGGGATTTCGATTCCAGTAACAAACCCATCTGAGATTTGCTCTCGTAGTTTACACTCTCCTCCAAAAACAAGCCTATGGAGAGCATGATGCAGCAGTTACCATAGCAGCCAGCACAAGAAGAGTCCATTAAGAGATCACAGTCCTGTCTCAAAGTGAATTACCAGGCTGCAGGTGAACTTTTGCACCTCCAAAAATGTCTCCTGGGGAAAATATGTTGTCATGCACAGTGGAACACGAGAATGCCAGTAGGTTCCACTGACTTGCTGCTGCATTGTTATCTTTAATTATGTCTGCGCTGATTTTTCAAAAGTACTGCACACGCTTTTCCTTTTTCCTGTCAGGTGGTTTTTGTGATTTTTTATTTTTTTTTTAAGGATGATACAGAGTAACCCAGTCAATAACTACTAATGAAATGTGTTTCAGGCTTCCCTGCATTCTGCCACAATTAGATTGTCAACCATCCCAGGAGAGATGCTATTATCTATGTGGGTGTGGAAAATGATCTATCACTGTTAATCATTTCTATTATAGTAACAGGTAGTGCTTCAAACATATTAACACCTCATTATGATGGCTGTTTTTCACACATGGGAAGTTGAAGGTCCTCTTGTGTGCTCAGGACATAAGAAATATGTAAATGGAGCTGGGAGGTGGAAAGAGGATGGACCCTAGTGGGATCTGAGGAGCACAGGAAAACACATTATCCCCTCACAAACACAGCTCCTTAGATAACCAGAGACAGGGCTTTACTACAAGTATGTGGTAAGGAGGAGCTGGTCCTGCACACAAACTCCTGATCCAGACCTTGCATAATCTCTCCTTTTTGCTTCTGCACTGTACAGCTCTGTCTTCTTCATAACAGCAAGTGGTGACATGCATGCAAGCATCTTTCTCAAAAAAAAAAAAAAAAAGTGCAGCTGTGGATATTAACATCTTGACCCCAAAAGGATGACTTTGGTCTTGCAGTAGCAGAAGACCCAGGTTAAAATAGCAGAGTGGTTATTTAACCCAACCTTGATGCTCTTCCAGAAAGTCACTTAGAGTCTTTAAACACCTACACACTGTGACTACCATAACAGCCACATGAAGAGCTATTAAAAACTTCCTGTGAAGGAAGGTAATGAGAAAACGATAATGTCTGGGAAAAAAACAAAATAAACAAATGAAAGAACAAACCCCAACCTTCCAGAGAATTCAAGTTGAGCTTGACCTCTGTAAAGTATCATTTGCTTCCTGTTTGCTGCCAAAGTACAATGAGGTTTATATTCGGGCCCTACCTTTCAGTGTCTGGGTCTAAAAATATAACAATGAACTTGTGACACAAAGGCCCTGTCTCCCAGAGAAGCAGAATTTAGATCTAGCTGCAAAGCACAAATTCTCCTCTCTTTGAGGCAGAACTTATTTTGAGTAGGTGGATGGCTTTTTTTTGTTTGTTTGTTCTTTTTTTTTTGCCTTTCTATTTTTAGGTTGCCAGACTTGGAGGGTTTCATTAGGATTAGGCCAGACTTACGCAGCTGTTTGTTTTAAATGATCGTGACTATAACCATTTTAAGGCACTTGTCACCATGGTTACCTCGATGCTGTTCTCCAAGGTGTCTGAGCCAAGACAGGGCTGAGAGGGAACATGGGGCTACCTGAGTGGGAACATACATGGATGTCTAATCCATAAATCTTTTTATTTTCTTGAAAGTGTTGAGTCTCAGCTCCATGGATAAGAGAAGTACATGAAGGATCACATTTAGTCGGTGCTCAGATGCCACCACGCTGGCTAGTTGATAGTCTTCAGGCAACTCTTGCTTTCAAATAAGAAAGACCTTGGATGACAGTATGGGAAATGTGGTGGGGTGGGGGCAAATTGACATTTTGGGAGACAATTCAATGCCTTAATTTTAATTTTATCTGAAAATTTACTCTTAAACCTGATGCTGCTTCTTACTGAGCTTTCATTCCTCCTGTGAAACCCACCATTCATGTCTGGTAGGAGTTAGACCAGACATATTTTCAGTTTCTCAGCAGCAGACTAATGCTGATGTTTGTATGACTCTGGCTCACTTGTTTCATCTTCTCTTTTGAGAGTTCACTGCTTTGTTCCCTTCCTGTTTTTTCTGGAAACATTTCTGCTTCCCCCTTTCCCTGTTTAAGTTAATTTTTCTTCTATTATTCCAAAAGCAGTTATGTAGTTAGTGGTTATTGGAGCAGTTGGATGTGGTCTTGCTGATTCAGTGGAGCCCTCAGAAAATGGGGAAACAGGCTGGTTATTTTCTTACCACATTTGTCCAAGAACCACAGTCTCTTGCAGCTTCATCTCACTCCATGGATCCTCTGGGAGATGCCTGAGTGTGGACCCTCCTTTGGCATGCACAGGACTAGCTCTACACCTGCCAGCCCTCCTAAAAAGAGAGCTTAGGTCATTCCCCAGACCAGTGTATGAGAGGCTGTGAGAGACAGAGCATTTCCAGGTGGGAGGTACATGAGCTGCTGTATGAGGGAGGGATCACTGGAGCACTGCTGCCAAAGGGTCACACCGTGGAAACATAAGGGCCTTTCTCTGTGAAAGGATGTTGTCTCTTACCCACTCTGTCCCTTCCATCCAGCAGATCCATAAAGCTCCCAGGGTAGCCACCTGGCTCTAGGTCTTGTCTCCCTCCCTTTTCAGCTCTGGAAGATTCCCAAGTACAGCAATTATTGAGGTCCCATGTTAAAGCAGCAAAGAGGTTGCAGGATATCACAGAATCACAGAATGTCCTAGATTGGAAAAGACCTGTAAGATCATCTAGTCCAATCATTAACCTAACACTGACAAGCCCACTACTAAACCATGTCCCTGAACACTATATCTACACAACCCTTAAATACCTTCAGGGATGGGGACTCCACCACTGCCCTGGGTAATGCATTCCAATGCCTGATGACCCTCTCAGTAAAGAAATTCTTCCTAATATCCAATCTAATCTTCCCTTGGTGCAACTTGAAGCCATTTCCTCTTGTTCTGTCACCTGTTACTTGAAAGAACGGGTCAACTCCCACCTCTCTGCAATCTCCTTTCAGATAGTTGTAAAGAGCGATAAGGTCTCCCCTGAGTCTCCTTTTCCCCAGGCTAAACAACCCCAGTTCCCTCAGCCACTCCTCAGAAGACATGTGCTCCAGACCCCTCACCAGTTTTGTTGCCCTTCTTTGCACATGCTCCAGTGCCTCAATGTCTGTCTTGTGGTGAGGGGCCCAAAAGTGAACACAATACTCAAGATGCAGCCTCACCAGTGCTGAGTACAGGGCTAAAACCACCTCCCTGGTCCTACTGGCTATGGATGGACATATGGATGGAATGGCTATATGGATGGACAGCAAAGAATATACACAGTGTGACTGGATAGTAAAAATGTTGTAAGATTTAGAGGAGCCAATAACAGCAGCAGAATGTCAGTAGGGACTTTTGCATGGTGGTTATTTGCACTACGGCTGGTGTTAGTCATTGCTTACCCGAGCAGGTGCAAAATGTTCCCATCACGTTAGTACATCTTACTGAGATGAAAGTTTAAGGCCTGAAAAAAATTCTGCCAAAGCACTTGTGTGAGAGACAAAAATGTGAAAATCAGAGGGAATTATTTTAATCAGCACTATGTGTCAAAACTAGCTGATTCCCAGAGCAAATTTCTCAGAACAGCCTGGAGGCCTTTCTAGCCGATGTGGGTACACCAGTACTTCTGAGCTGGTGACAGCCTGACCTGCTTCAATATGTCCCAGCAGCAGCGTGAAGGGCTTAGTCTAAGTGACAACTATTTCAACACTCATATACATCCAGCCCAGTCTCAGGGGCTTTTTTAAGCCCCAATTAAATAAAGATCCTCTTTGTCCTGGGAGGCTCCCAAGGATGCAGTAACACCTAGATAGGTCTCAATATCATCTGAGTTAGTTATCACCAACCTGCAAGTACCTTGTGTTTCCCATTGGCAAAGCTAAGAGTGAGGAGCCCATCAAAGACAGGGTACCAATGACTCGGCCCCTCTTGCCTCCCCCAAATTAATGGTTACATATGGTAGAGGAGAGCTGGCCAAAGAAGGGGAAACACGGTCTGTACTGGGGATGAGCACGCAGCAGGAGCCACTGTGGAGGGCTGTCTCGGTGCCATGCCAGCGTGATGTCCTGGGACACGGGTTGCTGCTTTCTGGGCTTGGGGCTACAAGAGCTGATGAGGAGCACTGGGCAGAGACTGATGGCAACGGTGGCCTTTGGTGTGGTTAAACTGGGGACAGTCACCAGCTGTACTGCTGTAACACAGCGCTCAAGTATTTGCATGCATGCAAAATCAGAGTTACTTCTCTCCTGAATGGCTATGCACTCTCTGCGTTAGTTTTCTTATGGATCTTTAAAAAGCAGTGAACTCATGGTAAATACAAAACTGCTGTGTTGAGCACTGGCACATCAATTTTTCTCTTTTCTACTTTATTCCCCCTCTCAGATACCCCAAAAGCTCTTTAAAACAAAAAAAAACCAACCGTCTGTAAAATGCAGTATGTGACGGGAGCGCAAGAGCAACTGGATTTGCTTGTAAATAAAATACCAATCCAAAAATTCAGTAGATGTTGTATATTTGTGTAGAGGGGTCTTGCAGCATGTTTGGACAGCTGCTGCTGTTAAAACTTTTGCCAAGTAAATTTTAAAAAGCCACCTTCTAACTGCCATTTTCACAAATATATAAGGAGATTTACAAGTACTTCAATGCCAAACTGAAACCTTCTTGAAGCTACTTTTAGACTTACTTTCAAAATATTCTAAACCTTTGAGTACCATGTTCATTTTTACCCTATATAGCGGCCTTGATGTAGTACAGGCAGTGAATATATTAGTAATATACAGTCTATGCGTGCATGTACATATATCCAAGAACGTTGTTGCAGGGTTTTTTTTCTATCTTGCAGACAATATTGAATAAAAAAATGCACTTATTAGTTTGTTTTAGAATTTATTATAAAATTATGAATCTCAGAACTGCAAAGATAAATTAAGAATATTTGCTGCCAAACTGGGCACAGGGTGAACTTAATTCCCTATTACTGAACAGCACCAGGTAGATTTGGGACATATTCATGGTTAAGAAAGATCTCTTCAAGAGGTGCCCTGCTTGTGCAACACGAAATGTAGACTTAATTCCATTGGAAGCCTTTGCACTGGTGGTGGAGGCAGAGGGTGCAGGAAGACATGCCCCCGGGCTTTTTTCCATTGTGTCACTCAAGCGATTCCCTAAGGGAACAAAGCTTATTCTTACATTTCCCAAATGCTAATAATATTGCTCTTTCTGTTTTCCTTCAGAGTCTTCCGTCACCAGTTGCACTGCCAGAATATAGGGCAGGGACCTGGAGAGGGAGGAGGTAAGACAGCAGCTAGAGACATTTGAAAACATATTGCTTTAACTCTTTACACGCTTAAAAAAAGTAGTTACAGCGTCCTGGGATTCATTCTAAATAACAATGGATGAGGTTGCCTCTCTTCATCTTGCAAGGATTTTTCTCCTGACACCAACTTGAGTATTTATTTGCAGTAAACATGTTTTGTTTTTTTTTCCCAGGTACAGCTATAGTCCAATGATTCCCTCACAGCGGAAAGTAATGCAGAAGCTCCAGGGGAAACCCACTGGCAAGCAGAGTTTGAGAGTTTTTAACCCTGTAAAGACTCCAGTGGTGGGAATGTTGCCATTGTACCATCTGGTATCCAACACTGACATGTTATTCCCAGCCAGGGACATTGCAAGATTTTTGTTGACCATGTTAGAGCTGCTTTGGAGACGAGCATTTTGCATTACGTGTTTGCCGTCAAAGAGCGTTGTGTTCAAGCAGTCTGAGCATGGGACCAGGTACCCCGCGATCCATGCAGCCCATGCAGGGGCCCTCTCTGGACTCTGGCACTCATCTCTCATCAAGTTACTTGCACAGTTTCTCCCAATTTAATTGGATGTGGAATTGCATTTATGGTGTGTGCTAACAGCTATCAGGACTGTCAGCAGCCCCTCTGGAAGGGCTGAGATGTTTTGTTCACCCTCTTATGTGGAAAACACTATGAATAGGAGGATAAAGGGCTGGAACACTTTTCTGAAAGTATGTTATCAGGGTGATTTAGATATAAATCTGAGGAGACACTTCTTTTGGCAGTAAATATTCCACTTAATCTATAAATATCTATTTAGATTGCAAAATACTCTTCATAAGTTATACCCCTGATTTGGCCTAAGTGAGAAACAAAATGTGGCCTTCAGAATGGAAGAGAATAAAATAAAATGTTCCCTTGATGGAGCTGACATGATCTTGGCCCCAGATGGCGTTTTTTGCTTTATGATCCACCAAACTAGCTTACCATGTGGTCAAAATTGCATTAAACATTTCTGCAGTCCTGGTGCATACAGCAAGACATTCTTCTTCCAAGGGAAGTAGCTCATCCTTCGGAGGTGTTTGTATTGCTATTGCCACAGCAACCAGAAGAGATGAAAGTCAGAACCTGAAAAAAAAACCCCAAACGTTAGCTGAGGTATGGATGGGCATTCAGATTGTAAAACCGTGCATGGATTTCTAAAGGAAATGACTGTTCTCTATTAAACAAACCTAGCAGAATTCCTAGTGCCGTAGCCTAAAAATAGCACTCCTGGCTTCATTTATAAGGCCCTGTTAAAGAAGATATCAGGAATGGAGTATTCTCCCTCTAACGGTGGTGAGGTTTCTCCACCCTGCTTCTCAGGGGATCCTGTCCCACAGCACAGACTGCTTCCAAGTAAGACCGTTTGTGGTCCCACTTTTGACATGGGTTTTATGAAACGTGGCTATAAACAGCTGTGACACTCATTTTGTGTGAGCTGGGCCATGGAAGTGAGTCTTCAAACAAACCCTAAAATCTGAGCCCTGAATGTGATGCTTTGGATCCTACTCCAGTAGACTTGGTTGAGACTCATTGTCTAACTTGGTTTGGAAGAAACTCTGGTGAGCAAGGATTTTGGTGTCAACCCACATGGAGAGTGTCTTTGCCCTGCTGCCTAAACTGGAAGAACAAACCAGTAGAATTCCACAAAAATTATTTTCAGTAGAAGGGATAAGCCTATATTTTCCACAGAATAAGACAGAAGTCTGATTATCAGAAACTAGCTAGAAAAGCTACAAAATTCCCGCAGCAATATTCCATTAAGGAGTGGTTTGGCCTTAGATTTGAACTATGAGTCCCTGTCTAAAATTAAACGAACTCTGGCTCAAAAAGATGCCTCCTCACTTGTTCCTGGGTTCCACCACAGATGAATCTGGCAGAAATGGTAATTTGAAGACAATTCTTAAATCCAGTTGCAAACTCCAGGATAGACAAATTTTACTTCTTTCACCATCGTATTTAAAGTCAGAAAATTCGCTCAAATCTCTCTAAAATATTGCTTCATCTCATAAAGGGAAGGCTGCGTAGAACAGGCTCCTTTACTGTTAAACAGAATAAATTCAGCAAGATTCTTTCAGGTCCTCCTCTTTACTTATTTATCGCAGGCTAATAAAGAGAGTTCTTTTTCCCTTGGTGAATTTAGGGATTAGATAAATAAGGCTCAACACCACTGAGTCAGATGAGGACTCGCTTGTTAAACATTAACAAGCACCCAGCCTTTTCAAGTGTCTGCTTACTGATATCTCTGCAGCAGGCTTCATGGCTCGCTTTTGCACATTTTTTGCACGCTACGTTGAGCAAGCATGGCTGTGCGCGATTACTAGGATAAGACTCCTTTGGCTCTGTGGGAGCCAACCTTTCTCTCTAGCAAAAGCAGGCTGCTGGTTTCGTGGTCTCACCATCTCTTACAGCCTTCCTGGTACTTCGCCTTCATATGCTCCTGTCTGCCACAGCTGATCATCTGTTTTTAAACTCTACAGTGCAGCTTATCTCCCATTCTCTGTTGCAGATGACATTGCAGGACAGTTTTTTAATGAAAATGGAGTATGGACCGACCTGTATTTACTCTCCCAGCAAGATGCCCAGGTAAATCTTAGGTTCGTTAGGGAACTCTGAAGAGGCAAAATAGAAGCCTGTCACTCCAGTGGCTTCGGTTGCTTCCAAAGCACTGATATTTTCCCATTTGAGTGGTGGAAGGGAAAGTAGAAGGAATAATAGGAAGATCCAAGGAATAGTGAGACTGTAACCATACCTTTTTCACTGACAATGTCCTTCCCACCAGTTTGTCTGCTGCCCATGGGTCCAGCTGTGGGTGTGGAGCAGAGATGGTCCAAGTGGATATGCAAAACAGCATCATTATAAAACCTGCAGAGTGAAGGAGGAGAGAAAACAGGTGGCCATACTACATACTGCCTTGGTTACAGGGTGGTCCTTGTGTCCAGAGTGTTCACAAGTGTTCATGAAAGTGTCTTTCATGAGCTTGGTTTGGCTTGCAAGGCTTGGAGAAATCTCTGGCATTTGTAAAAATGAAAGGATGCTGGAGGATATGTCTGGTCAGACAAGCGAATATGGTTGCTTGCTTACTCTACCCAAGCCAGCCAATACCAGTCTGCTCCAGGGTGGTGGACGTTCACATACCTATTAATGTGATGGTAAATCTCTCCATTCATTCTGGATTATGCAAAGAGCCAATACTCAAGTATCTGCAACATTTTTGTAGACATAACTTGGGGTAGTAGCAGTTCTTAAGGACCTTTCATCCATACTCCTCATTCTTCATCTTCATCCACAGATTGTGTTGTGTTTTTTTCTTTTTTCCCCTGAATGCATCCACCACAGTGGGCAGGAAGAGTCACCCAGGCTCCCGCTTACCTTTAATGCTGGTTTATACCATATGGGACAACAACACCTGCCATGCAACCAGCTGTTGCCTGTGTCCAATGCTGTGCCCAGCACGCAGGACATGCAAACCTACTGTAGCTTCTAGGTGGGGGTGTGCTGCTTTTGAACACAAGGTGTTGACCAAGGGCCTGGATACACTCAAAACTCCCATAGCCTTGCTTTAGTCTTAACACCTAAGGCCAGCTTCACCTCCGCGCATGCACAGATCCAGTAACTGGTCACAGACAAAAGGCTTCATCTGAAATCTAAATAATGTCTCTTTTCTGATTGCTGCCCCATGGACTGTTCTCACGTGTGTCCTCCTGCAGTACAGAAGCTTTGGTCTCCATACACAACCCATAAAAACAGAGACGGTAAAAGAGAAACAAATTATGTCAGAATAACTGAAAGCTTAATGGGAGCATAAATGAGGCAAAAGTTACTATATTTGCATTTATTTTCACTAGTTCTCAGATTTACAGGAGATCCAGCAAAATGTAATTTGATAGTAAGCCCAGCTAGCTACAGTATCCAAGGAGAGTGAAAATCCCCTCAAATTGGATGAAACTCGATGCTGCCAGCACACTGCTGAATCCCCTCCAGTGTATTTCCAAATCACATTCCTCCTTTGCTCTGCTGAGTGCTGCCCAAAGAATCAACAGTAAATCAAGTAACCTGCAATATACTTCTTTTTTATAATGCATCTATAAATTTCATGGAACTATGGATTTCTTCTTATGAAATTTAATTTGAGTCACTTGGGGAAACATTTCCATATTGAAAGGAACTCCTGGCTTTCATTGTACTTATACTTTGCTTTTACTGAATTACAAATGCTTTGATTTAAAGGGACATCGCCAAGGTAAAGCCTGCCTGCACGAAAGCCATAGGGCCCATTTCCACTTGGCAGGAAAAAACAAGCAGCTGCTGAGCTGAGCAATCTCATCTCCGCCAACCGCTTGAGGACGGGCACAGTGAACACAGGCTTATGAGTGATGCTAGCTTTTCTGCCTTCTGGATTGCTGTGTCATGGGAAGGACAAGGCAAGAGCCTGGCCATCGTTTCCAGCAAGGCTGACTCATGGAGAGAGCTGCCGCCAAGCTCCCCCAGGCCCAAGGAGCACCCAGCACCCATCTCTGCATTCCCATCCCCGTATTTCTGTGAATGAGGCTTTTTGAAAACATGTGGGTCTGAGTAAAATAACGAGTGCACAGCATAAATTGGGTAAAGCCTTCATAGCACCAAAACTGATTGGAAGTAACTTTTTTTTTTCTTCTTTTTTTTGAAAAAAAAAAAAAAAAGACTGTTCCATATAATTCCTGGATTCCCCAGGCATTTTCTGACAAGCTCTGCTCCCACAGTGTTTTGTAACGCACCCAATCTCAGGTGCAAATGAGTCAAATTTTGCTGTTAGTAAAACAGAGAGAAGAAGGTGGTGTAGCAGCTTTCAGCTTATGGCTCATAAACTAATATCACACAGTCTGCAAAAGGTAGTTAAGAAATGTAGCTGTACTGCCACAGGGCTCCAGTTCAGTATGCATAAATGCAACACAAAATGTTAAGAGGGCAAAAAATTAGAAATTACTGAAAATAACAGAGTTAGAGAATGAAAAGGGAATACAAAGGAGGAAGTGAGACCGAGGCTTCTACTTAAAAGCCACCGAAAGAAAATAAATTCAGAAAAAAAACCCCTCAGTTAGGCTTCAATATCAATGCAGTTTCTTTAAGGAAAGAAAAAGTCACTATTAGGTGCTTAAACAAAATATAGACACAGACGGTGACTAAAATAACAGAAAAGGATATCAGAAGTTTGGAAATGCAGGAAGAATAGAATGAAGAAGAGGCAGTGGTTAGAAAACATTTGCATCTGGTTCGAACAACCAAGTTGACTTCTTGCTGTGTCTGTCTTTATGGTGGCTGGTCCTGTCCCTCCCCACAGACACATCTCTTGCTTTCTGAGAGCAAAGATAACATGCCATGAGTTGCCTGAAGCACCCACTAAGGCCTGGGGTTGCTGCTGCTGTTGCACACCCTTGGCAAAGACTTCACTGAGCTTGTCACTCTGTCTGGTACCTCCTCTGCAAGCAGAGCCACTGCACAGAGCCCCTGTGTCACATAATAGCATTCAAATATCGCTATGCCCAGATGTAAATTGAGGGACCTCTGGGGACCACACTCACCTGAGCCAGTTTTCCAGCCCTGAGAAATGTAGGCATTGATTCCAGTGAGATGACTGGAGCAGAGCCCACAGGAACCTGGGATGAAGAAAAGAGAGAGCAGAGGAGAGCCATGACACGGGCTGGACAAGAGACCTCCATCTCTATCATTGCACAGGGACCAAACCACTCAGTTGCTCACAAATGCATGAGCAGAGCCAGGCAAATTGATGCAATCCAGGCAGGCTCTTGCAGAGAAACCTGTTTGAATCCCCTGCGTCACACTTTTCTACATCAAGCTCTAAGAAATAGGGCATCAGCAGGACATCTATTGGAAAGAAAAAGGCTGAAGTAATACAGCGATCACCTTCACTGGGTTTTCGAAGAATTGGTTAGGGACCAGTCTCCTAAGAGATTTTTGGGTGAGTTTGCTAGTGTCACAACAGTGTCATGAGCAAGAGAGCTGCCTCTGGCCTTTTATCCTCCTCTTATCACATATACCCACCCAATTCAAATTAAGTTCCCAGTGCCATGCTCTCTATTTTCCCACCACCCTCCCACACTCCTAGTATATTTAATGCTGCCCATTTTTTCAGCTTTATCTAGTGGTTTTGTTGCCACTGCCTACATGGATAGGTTTATCTCTAGAAATAAGTGAGCTGCCTTCATGAACATCCTAGAAATGGTTTTATGTATCATCAGTGATGAACGTCCCACAGCCTGGGGGACACCCAGCCCAGAAAATGTCTTGAGATTCCTTCCAGTCCTGCATATCCTGCTTTCCATGAAATAATGGCATGCATCCACATACCTGAAAATACATTCAGCTACCTATATGGTCTTTTTATTTTTCCAGGAAAGGCTTGAATATTTTTATTCTATGCACTGTTTGCATTTCTAATATTTTATTATTACTTTTTAAAAAATCTAGTTTAAAAAGGAGAAATAAGGTTCATATGAAGCAGATATGGGATGGCCAGTACAATCTTGGTTTGGCACAGTTTTAGAAATCTGAAATTATTCGCTAAGTAAAAGGAATTCACTGTTATATGAGACATTAAATGTTCCCTTAAGAAACTCTTTAATCAAGGAAATGCATTGTTTCAAGGTGGAATTGGTTTGTGGGCTAAATCATCATATATGTTAATTCAAGTTTCAAGTGTCAAAGGTCTGAAACATGCAGGGCATCATTTACAACTGGTAAAGCTGGCATATAGCTTGCTCTGGGTCATAAATTATCTTTCTACCCACCTACCATCTGCACATCTATTGCTTGCATGCCAGTTAAATATTATTTGAAAGTATTGCAGCATAAATAAAATTAGCAATGGGTGAAATGGGATGAATTTAAATTGGCTTCTCAGTTCCAAATCTTAGCAGGAGTTTAAAAGGATTTTAGGAAATGACTTGATATAACCTTATTTCTCAGTCTTCTACAGAATGCAGTGTTTTCTCACAGGAGTGGAAATCACAGATCATCCTCAAACAAAGGGAACCACTTAGCTAATTTGGTGCCTTTCCACTCTTGACTTAATATTTATATCATCAACAGAACAGGTGATTGAAAAATGTCCCAGTGCCGAATATGTTAATTAACATAACGCAAACGTAGGCACCTGGGCCACAACAGAGGAGCTGGTCCCTTCTGCAAATCACGGCTGAAGTTCCTGGGAACCTGGAGGTATGGGGAGGTCAAGATCAAACCGTAAACTCCACAGTAGTTTGCTGTATCGCACAGGAAGTCTGCTTCTAAACTGCATGAAAGCAAGCCCTGAGGTTATTTGTTTTCGTTCCTTTCCTTTCTACAGCGTAAGTGGTTTCTGTGCGTGTGTTCCTGACTGCTTCGGACTCAGGGGCATTATGAGTGTTTACAAGTGGACTGTTTCCCTCAGCCACTTTTCTAGCATGCGTGCTACGACATCCACTACAGCTCCCAGATATTTTGTATTGCAATAAAATCCACACGTAGCTGATTTCAGAGAAGCCCTTTGCGTCTTTCCCTCTTGCAGCTCTCCCGGGACGTCAATGGAGGCAGCTCTCCCAGTGTTTAAGGAACTGACAAAACCAAGGTGCCAGGCAACGTATCTCTCAGGGCTGACACTATTGCCTTTCCAAAAGGCAGATTTTAGGCAGCTGTGCCTCTGCCTGTACTTTCCGTGCGCAATGATCTGCACTTACATTTTTGGTTAATACCAGAGTGTGATTGCGGTAAGTTGTGAAGTGACTGCTTCCCTGCAGGCAAGCTGCTCAGTGGCTCAGGGCTTCCCCTCGTAGCACGTGAATTGCCATCTCAGAGAACCATTCCGGGTTGGAAGGAACCTCAAGAGATCGTCAAAGCAAGGTCAGCAGTGAATTCAGACAAGAAATTAAGCAACTTGATTCTTCTGCCAATCATCATGAGACCAGACCCCTCTGGGGACTTCCTGCCATGGAGGGGGACAGCCGTGAGAATGCTTGTGAGAAAGAGGAGTCGGGAAGCAGATATGGTCCATTTTAGGAACTGAGATAAGAAACATTTCAGGCAGTTGAGCCCAAAAAGCTGTAGGGGAGGAAGGAAGGGAACAGAGAAATTCATCTTGGGCATTTGAGATAAGAGTCATGGTTTCAGAAAACGTAATTTTTATTTATTCTTCAGAGCCTTAAGACTGGGAACAAAATGTGATATATGGCCTAACTCTTCTGACTTTATTTCATACAGTCATTTGCACTTAGACCAAATGCGTGAAGAAAAGCTGTGCTACTGCTGCTTGGATAGTCTTGTACCTCTGCTCAGGATAGGTACAAATAGAAATCACACCAGGTACAAGAAAAAAAAGGAGCCCGCTCATGCTTAGTCAATTCTGCATGATACAAACTGGTCTTGAGGGAAATCCCCCACATACAGACAGGATAAGCCTGGCTAAGGATCGAATGCATCTTTAGCCACCACCAAAAAGAAGACTGCATCTTTCCATAGGCTTCTTTCTTCAACCAAAAATTGCTAATTGCTTTGTTTGACCTCCACAGTCACTAGATTTTAACTCTACTCAGGCTTGATCTGCCAGGATGCCGACTGAGTTAAAGTTCTCAGGATAATCACAAATTCTAAAAATATATTATTTTGAAAGGTCCGAAGCACTTGCAGAAATACAGCTTGCCACTTGCACCTGGCCAGATCCAGTTTAGGGACATCATTAAAATAATTACACTCCCTTTAAGACACTCTTCTATGTACGTGTATGAGCACGTAATATCTTCAAAGATCAAGAACATTTTATTTCTCACTCTCTTTGAGTGATGAATCATTAGATCTGCCTGCCTTAGGTTTGGCCTTCAATGCTGATCTCACATAATGATTTGCAATTGGTAGTGCCCCAATTTTATGTCCCCATGCCTTTTTGAGTTAGACAGTAAAGATGAGGAACTGACTCCAGAGGTTCACTTCATCACCTTACTAACTCCCGTTTTGTCCCATTTCAGTGGGAGTTATATGTACCGAAGGATCCGGGCCAAGGACCCTCAAGGTCAGGTGGTCAAAGTTCACTGGCGCAGGCAGGACTTCCTGGGATGTTCAAATGTTTCTGTGCTGGTAAGGAACTTCTAAGGGATTTAAAGTGGGATTTTGGTATCTTTCGGTACCTTTGCTCCTTGCATCCCTATAGAGTCTGCTGTAGGGCAGACTAAAAGCAACAAAGGACCTTGAACTATACCTGCTCCCATCACTTCTGTAACAAGAAGATCCTTTTCCATCCTGTTGTTTATAGCCCCGTATGGTTTGCTGCAGTAGCTCTCCCCTTTGGTTATGTGGGTGATTAGCAGTACGTACAAATGAAGACACATTTTGGAAACGCAGTGACTTTTGTTCCAGTGAAATAAAAATTCACAGTTTATGTTGCAAATTTTACCCCAAAAGTAAGTTGCTGGTAATTTTTGGCCATCTGCATAAAAGGTAGGCAGAGTGCCACCAGCAAACAACTATCTGTTCTGCACAATTAAGTTCTTTACTTTATAGAGACTGACAAAGAGTTTTGTGAACTGCCAGAATAATAACTCCTGGGAGAATGGAAATAGGGACACGGAAACACTTGTACAGCATTTGAAAAGTCTCTAGCTGTGAGTTACTTTTGGGTGGGTGGGTGGGTGGATGGATGGATGGATAGATAAATCAATAGGCACATAAACAACAACAGAGAGAAGATACACAGTTCACTGACGTTCACAGTTCTCTGGAAAAGTCAGTCTTGCATAACAGCTCTGGGTTTGCACACAGCAGTTCACTGCATTTTTATTTCCTATGCATTGTAGCAGATATATCAGTCCTGAACACAGCAGAGCTTTACAGCATATGAGCCACAAACCAAGAGTTTGCCATCCTACCCAGCTTCTTCATTCAGTGGGGCAGCTGCTCAGCCGATTGTTGGCAATTGTTCCCTGTTGGTCGCAGCTAAAATGTTAACAATGACAAAGGCTTTCCAGATTAATTTGGGAGCATTTCCTGTTTTGAAATGCACAGAATTTCTGTGTAATGATCCCTCTGAGGAAGAGAAGGGTTTTATAGCTAAAACATTAGTTCCGAAGCCTCAACAGACCTGTATCCTGTTCCTCGTTGCCCTGTGCCAAAGGGATTATGCATTTTTCCCACTGCATAGAGATATTTTGTAATTCAGTTCTCTCTTCTGGCCATCTCATTTGCAAGTGGACAGAGCCTCACAAAGGATGGCATGTTGGTTTGCAAGACCCCAAAGATTACTCCTGCGTACTTAGGGGCTTCCTCCTATTGGAGTATCCATCGGTAATTTCCAATGTTTGTTCTACCTCAAACATGCTTGCTAAGTAGATAAAAATTATCCACATCAATTTATATAAGCTAGACCAGCCATGAAGGAACAAGTAACTCTACAAGGTCACTCAAAAAGCTTTTTACTCAGCCTGAAATAATCCCTTGATTCCTTGGCCTCTGTTTAAATTGGCCAGTGGGATAGTGTGGGGGATACTGTGGGATCATATTCCCTTGAAAGTGCAGATGAGAGACTTTTTCAGACTATGCCAGAGCATTTGTCCAGCCCACACACCCACTGGGGACATCAGACCCTGGAGGGGGTGGGTGGTACATGCCTGTGTCTCATTTCAACACAGAGTGGGAACACACACCTCGGAAATGCTCCCGGGTACCCCACTATAGATGTATATACCAACACCATTCTTTCTCCCTCATGCTCATTTCTGTAAGGACCAACATCCCAAACTCGACAGGAATATATTTTTTTCTGGTTTGATTTTCTATTAAACAAAAGATATGCTGTGGTGCTTGTCTGATTCCTACGGCTGCAGACTCACGGGTTAATGTATAACCAGTATATTCCTGAAGTATTTAAGTTGCTATTTCCCTTCACTTTGCCAAGGTAATGAGGTGTTTGATGAAGGGAGTTCAGCTGCAGACCTGCAAATGTACATTCTGTAGGCTAGAGAGAAACCACAACAGGCTCTTGCGTTTAATATTCTGATAAATTGGGCACTTCTGCACCTTACATCAGGCAGTGACACAATGCAGCCTTGTTAATCCAAATAGAAAGTGCTCCTTCAGTAATGGAGTCCTGGACTGTTTCAGCAAAATTAGATTTGCATCACTAATTCAAAACACCATAAAAATCCATTGGATGCTCTGGAAGTAGAGGTTATCTGCTCATCTGTTCAGATAAGTGAAGCATAAAGCCTCAACAATGTGAGGAGGTAATGGAACAAGTTGATGCCAGCATACAGCACTGGTTAGTTAGATTAAAAGAGCATATCTGGTGATGATTGTCTTCTGCTTTTTTTTCCTTTTTTTTCTGAGAAACACATCAAGAAGTGTATTAAAACAGCGCAGAATCACTGATGGGTTTTGTTATCTACTGGCTGGTCTCGGATTGCTGATAACTCCAAGACCGTCCTTCTTTTTCAAGACTTTGAACAATGTAATTAAGGTTTCTTGGAAATAAATCAATACTTGATATCACCTCTGAATAGCATGCTGGCCAGACAACCTGCCTTCCTTATTGAGACACGGCTGGCAGTCACTGGTGTCAGAGTTTAAGCTCTCACCTTTTTGCTTCTGTGTTTTCTTTGTAGGGGAGGTTTTCTTGTCGCAGTTAAAGCTTCAGACCTTTCTTTCACGGGGCCACAGCTGCTGCTGAACGGCAGCACACAGGCACTCAGCACTCAGCTCCAGAGAACTGTTGTGATCAACTCTGATTTCATTAACCCTTGCTGCAGGTCTGGGAGGAAGGTGGGCTGCGGCAGAGTGACTGCAGTTTTCAACTGTTGGCTTCAGGAGCCATTCATCACACTTTGCCTCTCCTTCATCCTTTATTCCCCAGTAGTACACACAGAAAATGAGAAGGCAATAGACTCGCAGATAGCGTTACTCAGTGGGGAGGGGAAAGGCACTCCGTGGGATGTTGCGGGGTTACTACCCCAGGGCAGTTATGCCTCTGCTTTTAGCTGCCCCTGGTAACACCTCTCCTTGAGGCATAAGGATGGGCAGTCATTTTAGTAAAGATTATTTAGCTTTTTTAAAAATGTGATTAATTCGGAACCTGGCAAAGCTTACATATATTCTCTGGAGGCTTGAAACTGTTTAGTCTGAATTTTAAGGGAAACAAAATTGCACTTTTGAGCAGTTAGGTCATAGGTAAGCCCTAGGACTCTTACTTTTGCTTTGAAATGATGCTGAAATAGGAGGATTTACTAAAGCCTCGAAAGTCTGGAGGTTTGGTTAAAAAAATAAGAAACCACAGAAGCCTCAATACTGAGCTAATTCATCTCTCTACGCTGCTTGACCCTTTTCTCTGCAATGAGGGACAGAAAGGGCCAAAACCTTGATGCTTTCTGTTTGAAGTTTCCTTGGGAAGAAGCCACAGTAAAAACCACCCACCAGAGAGAGGCAGCCTCTTTGTGCAGTGTGTGCAGACACAACCCAACTCCAAGTCCCTCCAAGCCTGGCTCCATCCCACATTGACGCTGGCATGCCTCAGCCTCTGGATGCACTAACACCCAAGGAGCTCCTCCTGGGAGCAGCAGGAAGCTTTCTACCCCTTGATATTCTTGATTTGGTGAAATCCCGTGGAGATTTTCCCACTATCAGCTGATGATGCTGTTGGCGAGGGTTCCTTCTGCAATGCTGTGGTGAGGAGGTAGAGAAGGATGGTATTAATGAGGTTGCATTATGTTTGCAGATGTAAAGAGAAAGAAAGGGTTCATTCAGACACTCAGCATCGGAGCTAAACATCCAGTGTAATGAAATCCTCTGGCTGCTCTTTGCCAGACCAAGCTGAGCTGTTTCAGCTGGGACAGATTGGATCTGAAATGTGTCTTCAGGCAGAATGGGGGAAAAATAATCATCCTGATGACATAACGGAGGAAAATCAGGGTCACAAGCCTGGATGGTGATCGCTGCCAGACAGAGGTTGCCCATAATCCTTCTTGGCCACATCCACCAGCGTGCTGCAGGGAATCAGTTCCCTCTCCTCGGTGCACCCAGGGAACAGGGCTAAAGCATCTACATACTTTGGATTAAACAGTCTGTCCTGTCATATGCATGGTCCTAAAAAGACACTTTTCAAAGAAGCAAGTCTGATGAAATTCTGATGTAGTTTATGGGGTGGGAATACACTGGACTCCTAATGCCGTCTCTGTTCTTGTCCCTGCACGATTTACCAACTTACCTTTGACACCTAGTTCAGTTGCCTAAATTTGGCATGTGACTTAAAAACACAACAACTTTGTGGAGAGTGAGAGACCTCCAGAAGACATCTGCCTTTGTCATCTCCCACGACGGACCTCAGCATCTGCATGCCACTTCACCTGCCTTCCACATTCCACTGTGGTGTAGGACTTGGATGGAGAAACCTGGGCCTGGGTCTCTCCTCATCCTCATCTTTTTCTATGGCACATATGCATTGTAGTAGGTAGAAGTACTTAACTGTTTTAAAGCCCTGACAATGAGAGATCCGATGTACTCTTGCTGCTATAACACCTAAGAGTGAATGTAATAATTCAACACAGCCTCCTAAAAAAGGCATCTCTTCTCTTGTGGCAAAGAAGATTTGAAGAGCCGGAGAGCATGAACTGGATTTTTTTCTGTTAAATACAGCATGAAAGCCTTTCTTTAGAAGCTAAATGGATAAAAACAGTGCATGAAATTGAAGTTGATAATTAGCAAGTCAGTCCTAGAGAGGAGCTCATAACTGCTTTGACCTTCGGGCTTTGTGCAAGGGCCGAGAGGGGAAGCACATCTCACCAGCTGTGTAACACAACACAGCCCACACGTTTTTACCTGAGGAAATGGCAATGCAGCGAGCTAATCCCTGGCAAAGAAGAATAAAATTGCAGATCAAAGGTAATGTATAGAAGAGATTGGTCCTAAGCTGTCTGCCAGAAAATTAAGATGAAGAGCTAATTCCCTCAGAGCTGCTCATAGTCTTGTCAGCAGAGCCCCAGAATTTAGGAAACAACTTAAAAACTTTAGGAACTTTAGGAACCAGAATTTAGGAACCAGAGGAACCGTTAGATCATATAGTCAGGCCACCTGTGCACTGCATATACCAGTTCTCCCATATATGCTGGCACTGGGGTCAGGGACCTGCACTCCTCTCAAGGATCTCCTCATCATGTCACAACTAGATGGAAACACCTTTTACAAACTCCATGTACTTGCATACTTTAGACCAGTCGCTTCCCAGTCCTTTCTTTGCTAAACTCTCAGCCACTCATTTGCAGGCATTTTTCCCAGCCCTTGACTAATTTTTTATTGCTTTTCTTTATTGTCCCCTCCCTTATGACATCCACTCTGAAGTTGTGACTACCAGCACGAGATACACTTACACGAGGGGAAGTCATGTTCCTTACTCATCACCCACCTGTTTATACAAGCAAGAATTACGTTTTCAGCTCTCCTTACCATGCACTCACAATGAGAGCTCATCACTGCTTCCAAGAGACTGTCCTTCATTTCTTAGGTGGGGCTTGAGTTTCTTGTGGCTAAATTTTGCCAGATTTTGCTCTTGGCTTCTATTCTAATGCTTTTTGTTTTAAGCAGCCAAGTGTACCGGGAGAGCCAGACCTCTGCAGATGAATCTCCTGCGATTTACCTTTACACCAAACTTTGTGCCAGCCATTAATTTAATCTGTAGTGATTTCACAGCTGTTTCTGGCCTGATCTCAAGAGTCTCAGTTTAAGGTCTAAAACCTGAAAACATCCTTTGTCTTTTTCTTCTGTGAAGTTATTCAGGAACATCTAACACAAATTCACACACTAACATTTGATAGCAAAGGTTTTAGGATGGTTTTATGATGACACATCACCAAGTCAAACCTTCAGCAAAGCCAGCCAAGGTGTATTTTTTTTCCTGCAGTGTCGTATCAGGGTATGATGGGTGAGTGAGGGAAAAGGAGAAGGACAAAAGCCTAAGTGGGAAGTCCACTGCTGCTAGCATGCCTCAGGTGCACTGTAATCTGCACCCCCCCGGTAACACGATGAGTAGGAGAAGCAGGGACACTTTTAAAATAACTTTCCCTGCAGTTGCAGATATGAAGTGTCACTCCACACCTATGATTTACCATTACCCAGCCAAGTCACGGTTGGTATCTGGGACATAAAATCATGCACGAAGCAGAGGTGGGACAAAGGTGACAGACTATTGCCAGGTGGTGCTGGCATGACTTACTGGGATGTGTGGGTGAAGGGGAGAATTTGAGTCACGTGAAGAAAACTGGGGTGAGTGAAACCACCATTGGTTGAACAAACATATCTAACATGCTGTAAAGCATCCTGGTCACCTGCTAAGCTAAAAAAAAAAAAAAAAAAAAATAGTTGTAGCTTGTTGAAATATTGCATCTAAAATTTCACTAATGTCTTTTACAATGGCATACTTTCTTTCCTATTTTTGTTGGACATACTGACATTTTTAAGGTCAAGTTTGTATTTTTCATGACTTCTTCACTTCAGTGGCTTCCAGTCACCTGGCTTTTGTCTCAGTCATTTACTTCAGAAAAGCTTTTAGTTGACAGTAGAAAATCTTGCTGTTAGAACCTAAGAATTCTTGAATGACATCTCATTTTATTGAGATACTCTGATTCCCCTCTGCATTGACGAAAAATATTTAAATCAGCAGCCTCATCAGACAGAGTGCCTCCCTTATAATACCTTTACTTTCAATATTAGTCCCATTTTTGTCTTATCTTTAGCCAGTTCTCTATAACATTTCTTCTGCTAATCCCCTTCTCCAGCTCATCTAATAATTGCCCACGTAGCCCCCTCTTAAATGCTCCACCTAAGTTTAGATAGGTATGATTTTCTTAATTTCTTTGTCACAGAAAATGAATTATCCTATCAAAGAAAGGTCAGTTTAGTTTGGTATGATGATTTCTGTCATTTACATGTTATCTACTATCTTTTTTTTTTTTCATTCTAAGGACCTGTGGTTGATCGAGATCATATTAAAAAGCCTATGGTTCCCCATGTCACGTTTTTCACATTTCTAAAACAAGGGTATTACGTTCGCTACTCTCCATTTCTTCAATATCACCTCTAACTTGAGAATTTTATTGAAAAACTTTGTTACCAAGCCTGGGGTCATTTCCCAGTTCTTTCAAAGTCCTATGATGGAGGTTATCTGTTCATCGTTTCATAAGCACCTGAGCTCCATGTAGATAGCCTCATTTGCGTTAACCACTGCCTTTCTCCCCATGTTCTTGAAAACAGAGGGAACACAGTCACTTAGGTTTTGGAAACAAAGCTATGAGATCTTTAATGGTCACCCCATGATGCTCAACTTCCTTCCTTCTTCCCTTTTTATATAACCAGTCAACGTTTCATCCTTTTCTCACAAACTTTGAAGCCTGTAGTTCACCTGAGGCTCGCAAACTCTTACTTTTACCTCTACAACTTTTACAAGAGTGTCCTTGCTTCCCTTTTCCCATTTTGCTTTCTTTGTTCCCTATTTGTTCCTAGGATTCTTTACTCCAGGGTTACTCACCCAGTTATGTTTGTAGTCCTTCTCTACTTGTTTTTCTCTCCTCTTTCACGGAATAGAAGTCTAAGATATTTTCTGTAGTTGGTTAAAATTCACACACACATTCAAATCCTGATATCAGCTGTCTTTGCTAATTAGTTCCTTTAATTCATCAAAGCTTCCTCTTTTGAAGTAATATAATAATCATATTTACCAGCCTACCTTTGTCCATACTGTCTTTTAATTGAAATATATCTGATTCATAATCCATCACTCCACAAATATCTGAAAT
>NW_009646421.1:1435124-1467573 GCF_000708025.1 Charadrius vociferus
ATTCCTGCTTTCTTCTCTGTCTTCCTCCTCTCCTCATTCACTCCTCCATAGAAATACCATCTCACTGGAAGCATCTGATTTCAACAGCAGAGATTCCTTACCCAGTTAATGGATGCTCTGAACTGCCCCCTCAAAGCCCTCCATTCTCGGCTAAGCACGTACACTGACGTTCAGCCCCAGGCACAGGTTATTTAGATGCCTTCAGCATGCACATGTACATGGGAGCTGTATGCCAGAGCTCCTGCTGTTCCCAATGCAACGGCTCCTGTTGCTCATTAACACAGTCAGTGGGGTCTGCAGGGCTCCATGGAGAACAGGTGTAGGTGCCTTGTGTAGGTGACCTGAATAGCTCTGTCCTCTCTTGCTCCGATTCTGTTACTGAAGCGTAGGCATCCAGGGTCACTGAGATGATACCACCTACTTCTGAGATGCTCTTCCAGAAAGGTGTGGCTCTCTTGTAGGTCTTGTGTCATATCTGTAAGCTTAGTGCAGAGGTCTTAGCTGACCTTTGGCAATAAAAATAGTATCAGACACCTACACTGAATCAAGCTCCAGCTTTCCATTAAATATATAAGGAGCTTTGTCACCTTGTTTTCATGAAGACACCTACATTCATATGCCTAAGTTTTTATGTCAAGAGTCTGGAGAAGACTCACACCTCCACTTAAGAAGCCTGAGTTCAGAAGATGTTTTAACTCCCCACTGGATAGAAACAATTCAAATAATAGAAACTTTGCTAAACAATGCAGAGCAGGTATTTTAAGTTCAAAGTATCATTTCCAGCAAAGGCACACATACTTTACTCGCTGAGTACTCTCGCTTCCTTGGGTTATGATCAAGAACAAACAGAGATTCCCTTGTTCTTTGCCTCTCCTGTCCTGAATCTGAGGCAAGAGTTTTATCCGAGGGAAAGTTCTGTATGAACCCATTATTAGAGTACATTACCAGTTAAAAACAAAAAAAATCAAATGAATAGTTGATATTATAGAAAGATGTGCCGGCCTGCCTGTCATTTTTTGTGTTAGCATTTGAGAAGAAATATGGAAAGATCATCTGAGACCTGATGATGCACTTTCATGCAAACCCCAGGTCTTCTGGCCTCACTCCATGGTAGGATGTTGTGTTCTGCATCCAAGTAATAATACAGCATGTAGCTGAACCGGTGTTGACTCCAGCCAGCCCTGATATGATGTTTTCAGTCTATGCTGGGGCAAGAGTTCCCTCCAGATAGCCTGATACAGAAAAAGCATAAGGATAAGGCGAGTGGCCTTTTTTCCCCTCTTCCCCCTCAACTTTTGTCACTGAATTTAGTGAAAGATAGAAGTTGTTTGGTAAAGCTGACTAGTGTGATAAGTGTTAGAAAGATTTTAGCCTGTGGTAGATCTTGTATGAAACAAGAAGTTAGACCAATTCATGAAACTAAGCATCCTTCTTGCCAGGAGATTTGGGATTGTCATAGTCCATCCAAGGAGGAAAAGAGCTCAAACACCCTCAGGTGCCCTGTAGTGGAATTCTGGTCTGTACAGACTGAGGGAAAAGAGGGTTTATGGAATTCTGAAGAACAGGTGGTTCAAAACAACTTGTGCGTTGAAACGGGTCTGGGATATTCCTGAAAGTGATCTTTTCTGCATAAGAAAGTTTCTTTCACTCATCTTCGACTGTTGTTTCTGATAAGAAGAAATTTAAACTAAGAGGTGAAAGGGAAAGACTGGAAGCGTCTTTCCTACATGCAATTTTGAGCAGACTGCAAGAGGAAAGTGAGGCAAAGGAAGATACAGCAATGGAAAAAGCAATGTCAGAGGTAGGACAAATACCCAGCCAAGAGATGAAGAGTACAAGTATTTATGAGAACAGGGGGTAAAGCTATTAGTGAAATGAGTCTGCTGAGTCCTGCTGGGGAGCTGGGTGTGGTGATGAGACATTCTTTTATAAGAAGGGTCTAGAAGAGTTTAGCTAGTTCAGTGTGAAGTCCTGAAAGGGGATATAACTGATGTCCATGTATTTCAAGCCAGTGAGGAGGAGGGGGAAAACATGAAAGAGAGAGAGAGATAAAGGAACTACTATGAAGAATCCTGGCATAAGAACAAGTAGGTCAGTAAAGTGCAGGCTGAAAATTAAAGAGATGTCCTTACTCATTATGGCTGTAAAGATCTTCAGATGAGAATGGTGGACTCCAAAAACCCCTACTGACTTTGCAAAACAGAGGTGGACCAGCTGAGGCAAGGGAATGTAGGATGTGATGACAGAAAGCCAGCCTTTGACAACCATTGATTTACTTTAGGGTGCATTTAGCCCCCACATCAGTCCCCAGTCTGGGTAGCTTGAAGGTGAAACAAAGCCTTTTCTCTTGCCTGCTTTGCACAGAGATGCAGCGCAGATTCTGGCCAGACTGGCAACGAGCAGTGCTGCTGGCACCTTCCCTCTCACTGACAGAGCAAAATAAAATCATGAACAGCATCACTGACAACACATCAGGCCACGGACTAATGTTTATTTGCTTTTTCCATTTACAGTACTCAATAAGGAATGTTAATGGAAAGTTGTTTAAGCTCAACAGGCAAAAGCTAAACTCATGAATAAGAGGTCTTGGAACATTTTTGTTTGAAATCTCCTTCTCACCCCTCCAACGCTCCCCTCCTTTCCTATTAAACTGAAGTCAATTTCCCTAATAAAGTCCAAGGCTTTTAAACCCAGCCTAATGTTCATGATTGCTATCTTTCCCTGAATAAACAAAATACTTTATACCTTCTACTGGAGGCACAGACTTCTTTTATTTGCAGGGGAGAGTGGTAGCAACATTTTAAACACTGCTTTGTGCACAAACGGCAATGAAAGCTGAAAACTGTGAGAACCGGGCTGCTCGATCCTCATCCTTTATCAGGAACTGGGGTAATAATGAAACCTGACATATCGCGCTGCTTTCTTTGATCAGCTCCTGATTGCAGGGCGAAAGAAGGAGGAAGGAGGAACCCAACAAAGGCGAAACACAACCTGGCCATGAACCCAGGGACTGATCCTGCAAAACCTCAGGTAGCTCCTAGGAGCTTCATACAGAATCAGGCTCTAAGTGCCACTGCCAGTAACAAAGAGATAACCCAGTCAGATAGAGAGCCAGAAGCCCTGTGCGATGCAGAAAACCTGTCCCATGAGTAGCAATGGGAATGTGACTCTGACAGAGACAATATCCACAAAGCGCTGCTGAGAAAGACTGTTGTTTCTCATCAGGTATAGCCCTGACACCGAATGCTCCCCTAGAGATGAATCTCTTTTCATGAGCCACTGGAAAATGTGCTGGAGGGAAGGGATGCTACCCTGGGTTGCTATTTGGGGTGACTTAGCCAGACCAAAACCCTCCCTCTGAATCTGTAACAGCCCCGAGTTTGCTCCCTCCTTGATATACATGCCTGCAGTCCATTGAAGAGAACAGAAAACTACGAGAGCACCACAGCTCCTCATTGAAATGTCTCCTTTGGCCTGTTAAATCAAAACACTACAGAGCAAAGAAACGCACACTGAAATGAGGGAGTTTAATGTGCCCTTCTAGCTACACATGTTTCCAATGTATTTTATAACAGCCACAACAAAACACAATTACTCGGTGTAGGCAGGCATACTGCTGGATGGCTCAATAAAAGTCCAGACAGGGCTGTGCAGACCAAGGCTGAGGTGAGGGCCTCTCTCCCCCTTCCCATTTGCCCAGTTGCTCCCTGTCACCATGTATTGTTACTGAGATGGGACTGGCATGGGCAGGGGGGATGAAGATCACAAGACTCAGGGGTGATGGAGGGCAGATCACGGAGATGCTCGCTTTCCCACCTCGCACCTTCGCTAGGTCACGGCTGGCTGGCATGGGCAGGGGGGATGAAGATCGCAAGACTTGGGGGTGATGGAGGGCAGATCACGGAGCTGCTCGCTTTCCCACCTCGCACCTTCACATGCTCTGCAGAGGCATGGCAAAGAGCAAGAGTAAAGAGCATTTGAGTTTACAGGTGAGGTGCGAGGGCTCACCTGGTCTAGTGGGAGGTGTCCCTGCCCATGGCAGGGGGGGTTGGAACTTGATGATCTTCAAGGTCCCTTCCAACCTAAACCATTCTATGATTCTATGATTCTGTGAAGGCTCAGCTGCATTATAAGGTCAGCCCAATGACTACAGTCTTTCTCTTCCCTACATTAGGGAATGACCATCTGCAACAGAAACAAAGACTGCACTTAAGTCTCTTGGGCATCAGCAACTGCTCTGACATAATCTCACCTCGGTTTTCCAGTAAACTGAGCCTGTGAGCCTACACAGGTCCCAACCACTGCAGTAAAGTCATGCATTTGTTGAGAGGACTGGGAATGATGATGGGTTTGAAAAGGAATCCAGGCACAGCCTGTGAAATCCCCTGTCCATGGCTGAAGAAAGGAAAGGACTTCCCTCCCCCTCTTCTCCACATATTGTTTGTTTACTTCTGAGCAAAGTGTAGCTTAACTCAAGTTAAAGGGACACAATCAGCACCAAATCTTACAGTAGCTGCTCATCTGTCATGGTTTAACCCCAGCCAGCAAATAGAACCACACAGCCATTCCCTCACTCCCCCTAGTTGGGATGGAAGAGAGAATTGGAAGAGTAAAAGTGAGAAAAAACATTTGGGTTGAGGTAAAGACAGTTTAATAAATAAAGCAAAATCCACGCATGCAAGCAAAGCAAAACAAGGAATTCATTCACTGCTTCCCATCAGCAGGCAGGTGTTCAGCCATCTCCAGGAAAGCAAGGATCCATCATGCGTAACGGTTACTTGGGAAGGGAAATGCCATGACTCTGAATGTCCCCCCCTTCCTTCTTCTTCTGTTTTTATGTACTGAGTATGACATCAATGGTATGGAGTATCTCTTTGGCCAGTTGGGGCAGCTGTCCTGGCTGTGTCTCCTCCCAGCTTTTCGTGCACCCCCAGCCTACTCACAGGGTGGTATGAAGAGCAGAAAAGGCCTTCACTGCTTAGCAACGACCGAAAGCATTAGCATGCTACCAACACTATTCTCGTCCCAAATTCAAAACACAGCACTACACCAGCTGCTAGCAAGAAAGTCAACCCCATCCCAGCTGAAACCATGACAACATCATACTACATTACACCTGCAATGACAGACTCTGAGATAGTTATAGTACAGAATCCCATTTTCTAGAAAAATCAGATGTGATCCCAGGTCATGCTGACTTTCCAAGTGTTCGTGAGTGCTAAGAAGTGATGATGTGCATTCATGAATCACATCCTACTTAGAGCTCTCATAAAAACCCAGCCATTCTGTGATCGGACGATTAAAAGTCCCTGTGCCCCAGGATAAAAGTTGTATTCAGCCAATATCCACATGGGCAGTACTTTAAACTGATTTCTAAGGCCTGCTTGTTGAAATTAGGCTTGTGGGACAGGAACTCCCAAGAACATGGCTTATCTTATTGGCTCTACTTGAAGACCTGGGGACTGCCTTTTATTTCAATATTTAGGTGCTGCTTTAACCAACGTGACTCCTGAGAAATTTTGTAGTCAATAAAATCTCTCACATTTTCCCACTAACTAGGCACTGAAAATCCAGTTACAGTCAGATGTTCACCTCCTAATGAGAACTGTGCCTTCAAGTGTAGCTTGGCGTTATGCAGCCACTGTGCACCTCTGCCTTTTTAAAAATTCATTTGGGGGCATCATTCAGCATCTGAATTCCAGTCAATTGTGGGTAATAATAATCATTCATTTCATCGATTTCTCCTGCGTTCCTACTCAGAGTAAATAATAAGGCAGCTCTGTGTCATAGATTCAGACCGAGACTCCAGCCCTAACAATGATTGAAAGCCCCCACGGGGGTGTAGAGAAGTCAGAGACAACAGCACACCAATTATGAAGCCCTGCACTTCATCTACTGTTGGCAAAAGAAAAGGTTAATTATCTAAAAATAAAGCAACCGTATGCTGGTGCAGGAGGGTGAACTGGGAGGAGAGCTGTGGAACAAACAAGATAAGGTTGTGATCTACAACATCAGAAGGCTGAGGCCAAATAAGGAACTGTCGAGTATAGCTTGTCACCCACAGGCAAATCAAATTGCATGGCTGAAAACTTTTGACCAAAATAAATGGACTACGTCATGTCTTTTAATAAGCCTTTTCTGGTTTTGACATTGAAACCAACAGGTGCCCAAGAGCCGCAGACACTCTCGCACCCACTTAGTTACTCCAAGGCTGTACATGTTCAGACGACTTATCGGACCACAGCAAGCCTGAGATGTGAAGACTGAGATTAGAGCTGAATTTCCTTGGTGTTTCTGCTGCCTTTTAAGAAGACAAAGACAGTTACTTTATGCAGATATAGATTTGAAACCGCCTCTCCAAAGCACTCTTGAGTTTAAGGTTTTTACTCTGCATGAGCATCCATGAATCATGAAAGGTCTACGGAGTTGGGGAAGCACCCAACAATTTGGCAATGAGGTTCACCACTGCAGTCACACAGGCAGGCAGCTGGCATCTTTCAGTGTTTGTGAGGACCACTGTACTAGAGAAAAACTCAGTAACCATTAGTGATTCTGCTGAGGGAATCCAAACTGGGAAGGCTACCTAAGAAGAGCAATGAAGAAACTTCTTTCCTCCAGTTTGCCCTCCTCATTTTAAAGGCCTGCCAGGCAGCCAAGGACCTCACAAGTCGTCTCAAGCTGCATATTTATGGCAAAGACGAAAGAGCAGCAATTCCTCCAGCCTGGGATAATAGCTAATAGAGTACAAGGCATATGGAGTCAATCCCACTGAGTGAAAAGAAAAATCACGAATAAGACTAATAGGACCTTAACAAAGTCTTTAGTATTGACCTTAAGTAGAGCTTAGAGCCTGGAACGTGCACTTCCTAATGTTATTTTTCCTGAGTCATTCATTCCATTGAGTCAAAGTTGCAAGGGTCCATTAATACTTTGAGTTTTATAGCAGCCAAAATCATCAAAGGCCATTGCAGGTGTCCCCTGCATTCTACGCAACCCTCTCTGAGAAAGGAAGGGGGAAATACCATCCCTGAATAAATAAAGGACCTGCGGCACTAAGACGCTAAAATTACTCAGTTAATTGCACATCACCTATCTATGGGCTTGGCAAATTTCTCATCTCCTCTCTCTGAGCAGGTGCTGTGATCACATAACAATTCATCTGAGTTAAAGAAGCTGCATTAGAAAAAGCAAAAAAAAGCCAAAAGACCCCACAACAAAATGACAAATTTGGATTAGGTTTTCAGGTCACTGTACTAAATACTGGCACTAACAGTATTCAATTTACATAGCTTCAGTTGCACTGAGCTAAAAATGGATCCCATCATGTTCTTCATATTTTTGGTCAGGACAAACGCACATGGGCATAGGTGGGTGCTTGAGAATTCTCATGGGGTCACAAGAAGAGGTCTGCAGGAGGTGATAGCTCCCCCTCACATCACTCCTCTGGCTGCCCTCTTAGTACAAGCGGCTACTCACACTGTTGTAAGGAGAAGAAATCAGTGGGTAATACAGTCAGGTGTCATTTTGATACAATCCTATACAGACAGTCTTGCTCCACTGAACACAGGATGGAAGTTCTCTCTCCCTCATGCATTTGCTTTAATTTTTAGAGAACTGTAGGTTGGCTTTCTGTCCTGGTTTGCAGACACTTTCTGAACAAGGGCTGTTCCCAGTCCGTCATCTGGGAATATGACAAACTTACTCATCCAGGACTGGATGTACTACAGCTGGTGTGGTGGGCTGACCTTGGCTGGATGCAAAGTGCCCACCCAGCTGCTTTCTCATTCTCCCTCCTCAGCAGGACAGGGTGAGAAAATAACATGTAAAAAACTCATGAGTCAAGATAAAGGCAGTCTAATGAAAAAAAGCAAAGGTTGTGTGCTGAAGCAAAGTGAAAACAAAGGAGATGTATGCTCTACTTCCCACCAGCAAGCAATGTCCGGACACTTCCTGGGAAGCAGGGCCCCAATATGCATAGCAGTTGCTTTGGAAGACAAACACCTCAACAATGATTCACCCTCCCGCCCCCCCACCCCCCTTTTTCTCTTAGCTTTTATTGCTAAGCACAATGTCACATGGTATGGGATATCCCCTTGATCAGTCAGGGTCAGCTGTCCTAGCTGTGTCTTCTCTCAGCTTCTTGACCACCCCCAGCTTACTGGCCCTTGGGTAGGGTGTTGGAGAGACAACCTGATGCTGTGCAGGCGCTGCTCATTAGCAGCCAACACATGGGGGCCTTGCCAACACATGGTTGAGTTACCAACACCCTCCTAGCCACGAACGCAAAACACAGCACAGTTTGGAATTCTATGGGGAAAGTTAACCCCATCCCAGCCAGACCCACTACCTGGGTTTCACGGGTTACATCATGTGGGACAACTTCATCTGACATGTTGATGTGTCCCTGCCAAAAGAGGCAGAAAGAAACTAGGATTTGTTTGAAGTTTTGGCTGGCTGGGATCAGAATATCAGTGCAATATCACACTGTGTGTGTGCACACAAACTCACAATACAGGTATGAACAGTTGTATTTTTTCAGAGGCATTTCCATGTGAGCTATATATACTCCTCATGTCTGTAAATGAGAGTACTTTCATTTAGAGGCATTCTTAACTGAAGAAGACATGCCCCACTTGAAGATGTTGTCATACACTTGATGAGCTAAACCATGGCGTCATGCAGAATTGTTGTCTGTAAAATTGCTATAGAGAAAGGAAATCAGCCAATCTTCCACTCTTACATGATTACTCATTTCATTGGAGTCTTGTTACTTGAAATGTAATGTTATTTGCTAACACGTGTCTGTTAATAAAACCCTGGGGGTATGGTCACTCTCTTACTGTTTTGCTGGAGAGCTATGCACTTTCCCAGCTAATACAGGTCATTGGAAAGTTTTTCTTCAAAACAGATCCCCCTCTTTCTCATTCCTAAGTGTGCAGCTTCTGCTCTTATGTGGGGAAACACTCTTTTTCCATCTAAATACCCACAGAAATGGATTTCAGCACACAGCTGGGGCACTGGTGATTAAGCTTAAGGATTGCAACAGCCATGCAACAGGGAATAGCTTGCTGTTTGCCAGGTGCCTCAGACACATTCTCATCATCCTTAACACCAGTCTAACACATAACAGACACTTGTGCTTATTTACACAGCCTAAATGCAAACAAAACCCCGAAAAGACCTAGAGATAGGGGAAGAAGACAACAGCACAAGCACTTATTTTCTTATCTTAAGATCAGCTCCAAGACTTTTTCACTCTCGCCTAATAAGCCATACCTAAGGACCCAATTCTTACCTAAGCTTCATGTCTTTAATACCCTTTCCTGACAGAAAATCTCAGTTCATTTGCTTCCCCTTCCTTGGGGTCTGGCAGGCTTCTCTTCAACTTCAAGTCACTCTTCACTCACAGGGTTATCGGCATTAATTTATTCGGGAAGCATTTTCAGCACTCCTGCCCCAAGGCTAGTGTCTACCTTCAGCTCTCTAGGGACGCTGATGGCTTTTTTTGGTGGGCAGGGGCCATCCTCTCCCATCCCGGTAGCAAACAGAGATCGTTGATAATGACTTGGCTGAACTGCCAGCAAGTCATTAACCTTCGTTAGGATAAAATGCTTTCCCACCTGGTGAAGTCATACTCCAATCTCACACTGCAATCTGTTCAATAAATAAGGCATTTCCTACAACATGCACACCGACAGTCATACTTCATACAAAAAACCCCCCAAACAAACAGCTTCAACAGCTATGTCTCATTACCAGTCCTACATTACAATAATGGGTATTTTGGGGTGTTAACGGCGATACCATTCTCATCTATGATGAGACTGGTCTCACTGAGGTCAGGAAATTTAGGGGATTTTTGAGTTTGTCCCTTCTCCCTGCTGGCAGTCACTAACATCTGTCTGTGTACTGTCTGGGCACCAGCTGAGTTGCTTGTTCCTGAAAGAGTTTCTTTTTCTTTAGGGAAATTGTTGGTTTAGAAGCCACCGGCAACCCATCAGGAGCTTGCTGAGTGATGGCTAACCTTCGCTTCAGAAGCACAGCTGCTGCTTTAATACTCTGTAGCTGGAGGTGAGAGTAAATCTGCAACATCTTGGGGCCACTTGAGCTACTTGTATGTAGTGATAGCCGTAATGTTTGCAACGGTGCCGGAGAGGGGTGGTGATGTGAAGAAAAAGATCCCTTTTTTGCTCTGTATATTTTAACTAGACTTTCCTTCTTCGGTGTATGGTGACTACTGAAGTTATAAACACAACAGTCCATATGCTTCAGCCATGTGAACTAAATGTTTATGTATATGGCGGAGAGGGGGAGGGTACATCTCACCTAAATGTGGTCATTTAAAGTCAAGTGTTGACTCCTTCCATGTGAGCATCTGAGACAGGGCCCCGCATGGAGTGATGCAGTCTGCCACTCCTAGATACTATGCCAAGATGGGATGAACTGCACTTTGGGGGGGGTGGGGTGTCCCTGGGTGTTGTAGAAGTGGTCTCACTGACAAGGCTAGAGAGAGGAACACACAGAGGCGTGTGCCTTTTGCCGCCTTTGTGGTGTATCACAAGCAGGAATCACAACCTGACATGACATTTTTTTTTTTACAGAGGATTTCATCGACCATATTTCTCCTTTTTTTATTATTATTACTATTTTTACCATTTTTTGGTAAGTTCTAAGATCAGTGGCACTTGCCACAGGTTTGCCAGGAAAAGAGCAGGTCCCTGGAACAGCATCTCCACTGTGCGATAAAGCATTTGCAAAGAGAAATGCCCCCTGAGCGTGCACTCCCCCAGCTGTTCTGGTGCTCGATGGTGATGCCAGCTGCTGAGGGTTACGTGCTGAAGCTACTGAGAGCAGCGAGGCAGGGATTTTCCAGAGAGCTACCAGGGAATTAATTGTCTGGATTCCTTTTGCATTCCAGAGGCGCTGGGCTGCTGAATTGTGCCCCCAGGTTCATTTTCCAGTTCAGCTCTGGTGCTGGAAAAACGCTGTGTTGAGAGGAATATGCCCACTTGCCAGCCAGCTGGAGGGTGCCAAGAGCAACATTACCAGGGTTTATCAGACAGACGGCCAGGGCACTAGCACAGAACTATCTCAGGAATCTCAACACTGTTACCACAAACCTATCTTGAGTTTTGATTTTGAAAATATGTTCTTCTTACTCAGGAGAAACATCAGATAAATTATGCGGTCCTGCCTCTCCCAGGAGTAAGCCAACAGCTACAATAGCCAAAGGTACCTCTTGGCCATATTTTTCACATTTCAGTATGGTAATAGCTTATCATTGAAATTCACAACTAAAAAGAGTTGCACAATTAGATGAAAATGCCTTCTGATGGTCTGTTGAGTTACAAGCCCTGACCTTATCACGGTTAAGTAAAGAAAGCAGTGGCGTCAGGTGCTGTGCATACCCTTTGGTATCCAGAGGCACTTTTAGGAGGCTCCTAAAGCACCATGTCTCCCTTCACCTCTCAGAAGCTCTGCTAGCCTGATGGGGCAGCATCCAGCAGCAGGCACTATGCTCAGGGCACTCATGGGCTGTTGTTCTGCCTGATGCACAAGAGATAGAATCAGACAACCTCTTGGACAAAAAGACCCCAAATAATACAGTTGGAGGTAGCAGTCAAGGCTCCATATGACTCATTTCCTCTGAACTGGCAGGAAGGTACACGCAGCATCTGCACTGCTGTGTTTTACATTTCTTATTCAGGGAACAAAACACGTTAAGAGCAGGCGAATGTGAATGCAGCCAGGAGAGGATGAGCCAAAGTGTGCTGTTAACGTACCTGGTTTTCTCCATTAACTCTAAGAAAACTCACTGTTGACCCTGGAGATAAAGTCCTGTACTGTAGACATCACGAATCAGGTGACACGAGTACCACTCCAGCTGTTCATGGGCAACGTGACATATAAGCCAAGGTCAGCTTGAAGTTGGCCATTGAAAACTGACAATTCAAAATCAATGGGAAGCCAGGGATGAAGAGGAATCAAGCTCATGGTGCTTTTGATTTGGTCTTAAAAAAGTGTTTCTGAACTTGCATCAAGTGAACATAGCCTGTATCTTTGTGGCCAAAGTCTTTATATATGATTTGTATTAATTCTGTTGCCTCCTGAGAATGACTGCATGTGCAATCCAGGACAGAGGGAAGGCTTTGGTATCAGGCTATTTCAGGAGGGAGATAGAAAATGAGCTTAATGTTTGTGTGTCAGATTATAAGGTGCTACAGGGTTGTTAATCAATCACAAATATTAAAAAAAAAAATAAAAATCAGTGTAATGAGTGGTGAATTTACCATGTTTTCTAATAGAAAGAATCATAGAATAGTTTGGGTTGAAAGGGACCTGTAAAGGACATCTAGCCCAAACCCCTGCAATAAGCAGGAGCATCTTCAACTAGATCAGGTTGCTCAGAGATCCATCTGTTTCCAGGGATGGGGCATAAATAGAGTCAGATAAGTACATTAGCCACTTCCATCAAATATTTGCTCAAATTTTATCATGTCTTTAGCTAGGCCATACTTATACTCTGTTCTGTTTGCCATTCCCATGCTCTTCTCTCCCAGAAGCTATGGAGCAATTATCAATTTTAATTTTTTCTTGGAGTGTACCTGAAAAAGCCAGAATAAAAATGGCCCAGGAGCTTATGACATTATCTAAGCTATATGGGTAATGGTAGCAAGCGAACACTCGGAAATTGCAAACAGCTGCCACCAGATACACTCACATAATTCATATTCATGCACCTAACTCATATTTTAATTAAATAAGAAGTTAAAACCCCTGTAGATGTTGTGCTCAGAGCTCATCTTTCCGTGAGCAATGCAACAAATTATTTCTTTGCAAATCAACAGGAGACACTAACTTCTAGAACATAAGGTTTTTTATTTGATCATAGTTATTTACACTCTGAATATTTGATAATATTTTGACTACTATTGAATAAGTTGTTTTCTAAATAAGTATTAGTTTTGCACATAAAATGTCACAAAATTAGATGCAATGTGCTAATAAACTCCTGAAAGAATCTAAAATTAAGTAACAGATGTTAAAATAAAATTAAATTTACTTGGAAATCAAGTGAATTGATTAGGGAATTTTTAAATGGATATTCAAAATTTTCCTAAACTATATACTTCTCCAACCAGTGCGGGAATTCTTTAATGGAATTTTCTTTTTGTGAGATTTTTACAAGAAAAAGGTTGTTTTTTTTCCGAATCAGAGCAAAAAAGTTAAAACATGAAACCCCCTCAGACTGGAAATCCCAGCTGTGCAGCAGAAGACACATTGAAAAATACTTTGTGTGATTGCTAATATTGTATGATTCGCTATCTGTCCTCTGGGAGACCTAGTATTAGACACTGACTTTTGTCCTTGTTTTGCACTCCGTGTGTGGAGAACATCTGTGTACCTCCCCTGTTAAGTCTACAGAAACTCAGACACAAGTAAGGTCCATGCACCAGCTCTGTGGGCTTTCGATCCTACTAGTAACCCGATCTCCATTTCTGGGGGGAAATCAGTCTGGAAATCTGCTTTGCCTCAAATCAGTCATAAAGCATTAAAAAGCACAAGCTTCTTAATTTTCAGTCTCAAAACTGCAGGCATTTCTAATATCATTTCTACCCTTTATTCAGTGGTGACAAGTCCTGAGGGGGTAAAGGAGTAGGATGAAGCAGTGACTGTTGGCACACTCTCCAGCCTAATTATCACTTAATCAACCCTAGCAATGTCAAAAAAGAAATACAGAAATGTCAATCCATTTTCAGTTCTTGGTTCCTGTGTGACCCAGAAGGCCCCCTTGTTTTCAGCATTTTAAAAACAATTTGTGGGACTCTGAGCTTTTTCTTATTATTTTTCATCTTTTTCTACTGCTACTAGTTTTCAGCCTTCAAAACTTTTTGTACACGTTCCCAGGGAGCAACCTGTTAAAGCCCAGTGCTGCTTCTAAGGTATTTCCCAGACTGTTTGCCTCTTGACTGGAGCGAAATAGGAACATTGAGCATGATTAGCATTGAAGACAACTGAGCAGAGCAAACAAGTCTTTGTTTCTTTTGAGAGAAAGCAGAGAGAAAACAGATTTGGATCTACTGGCTCATAAGAGAGATGAAGAAAACAGAAAGCCACGCTTACCCCAGAGATGGAACTCCACCGTTGTCCTAAATCTTCTGGCTTTGAGGAAGGTCATATTTGCTGATGAACTTTGCTTTTGCCCCTGACCACATGAGAAGCTTCTAACCAACTCCCTGACTTTTTTGGGATGCCTCTCCCAGTTTCTAGTCCTCACGCAATGTTGAACCATCACTTTTTAAACGTGTAGCATGACTGTAGCTGACATAGCTGCTGTAGCTGTGCAGAGGAAAGTCTCTGCCCTTAGACATGGCAAGGGCAGCGGTGTCCAAAGGAAACGACACCAGTGTTAGGTCTTCAATGGCACAGGCAGAAATAGAAAGGTGAGAGGTGAACCACTTTTTTCTTGGATGGTGCTGAGGTGAGAGGAGTGGAGAAAAGGAGTACTCACACTTGATTTGGGCCAAACATCTAAGGGGCAGCTGGTAAAAATGTCTGTATGAAGAGGCTGCGAAGGGCAGGAGCCAGGCTAGCAGCTGGCAAGCTAATGCGGGGTTCCCTGACTGAGAAAATTTACGTTAACACTAAATGAAATGAGTATTCAAACACAACCTTTAGCCCTATAGGTGGAAAAGCATCTCCCCTGCTCTTAATACCCCCATTGAAAAAACAGGCTATTTTTGGAATGTGTAATATACAGCAAAGTAAATATTGCCTTTCTCAAAAAAAAAAAAAAAAAATAAAAGCACCTATTTTTGGCTTATCTTCAAACACCTTAAAGTGCAAGCAAGAACAGAAAACTACAGTTTTTCTTTTGCTATTCACCTCTCACACATATAAAAAGCACATTGCTTTTGTGAAATACCCACATGAAACCCAGAGCTCCCCTTGGAAAAGCACTAAGTTGGTCCAATATCCTCACAGACAGGATCAAACCAGTGCTCTGTTGGGAAAGCCAGTACACTTGGCAGATCTGAGCGTGTTTACTGTGATGGGCTCTGTGCGTATGGATTCAGGCGATGCTGCCAGGAATCCCAAACTCCTGCGATGGCAACTCGGTTTTGAGGAATAAATAGGGACTTAGTTTGCTGCTGGGTTCACTGAATAGTATTTGCTTGTATTTGTGATTTTAAGAGATTCCCCCAACACCACGCTAAGCGTCATGATTGGTTTTGCTTATAAAATGTGCTCTTTTTCCAGGGAAACTCATGGTTCTGACCAACTGATTTCTTTTTAGATGGGAAGTGCAAACTGTTTACCTGAAAAGCCCTGTATGGTGGAGATAATTCTGTTTTCTAGCTAGCAGTTCTTAGTTCTTAAGCAAGTAGCACCGAGGGTTTCATTTCCAAGCTCATCATTCTGCAAAGGGAGACACTTCCAGAGGAAAAGACACATTTAGCCTTAAGATCCTCAGAAAGAAGTTTTAAGAGCATCTTTAGCAACCCCCAACTGCAACATACTTCTTAGCATCTTCTCTCTGTTATCATTTTCACTTATTGCAAACAGACCTTTCAGAATACAGTGATTTGCGGCTCATGGGACTTTCAGAATGCCCAAATTCATATTAGAACTGCTTAGGGTTGCTTTTAAAATCAGGCCTCAGATTTTTAAAATTGAGCAGGTTTGGTTTTTGTTGGTTTTTTGTTTTTTTTTAAGGCTGGGCACACAACTTCAAAAGCATAAAAAATAACTGTCATTGACAAGATGTTTCTATATTGCCAAATTAAAGAGGACCCCTGCTACTTGCCAGGCTTCCAGTCCCTATACATGTTATTTTGCACACAACTTACTTTCTGAAGTGAACTAAAAATTACACTGTGGGGTGAATTGGACATGGGCTAATAGAGTGCCCACTCTGTGATGTGCATGCTACAGAGCAGACATGAACAGTGCCCCAAAGAGTTCCTTCTCCCTCTCATCACCCTCCATTGCTGCTCTGGAGGCTCCAGGGTCTTCCAAAACCTCATGCCAAGCACCTGCACACACATGTACATCACTTAAACATGAGTGTGAAGGGTTAAAAGGTTATCTAGCCTTGAAACAGACCCCAAGAAAATCAAGATCTTGTTGATATTTGTTTGGATGCAGCCAACGCACCTAGATGCTGCTACCAGGAGACCCCCCTGGCAGGACTACAAGGAGACAGTGTTGGAGGTAATCCAGCTTAGAGCCATGAAGCTGGGGGACAATGCCTGCTGGCCTGCTCTGAACCTCCAGCCTGGATTGTCTCACCATCGTATGAGCATATGAAATGCCAAGGACCAGCTACATGTAGATTCAGGACAGAGCTGGAGCTCAAAGGCAGCTGCATAGATATGATGTTTCCAGGTTATATTTGTCTCTGTGCTGAAGTCTGTTCTCCTTACACACAAAGTGGAGCCTGAGAGTCTCTGTCTTCGCTGTGATGGGACCAGGCAGGTGCAACTCAATTCCTAGTGCATGACAGGCTTAGGACACAGTTATAGTGGCAAGGCAACAAGACAAAGAGTTGGGATGTTTTCTACTTACTTCTCAGGGTTCTCCTGGGATGCTGGGCTCCCCAAACGTTGTGTTCATCATCTGCCTGGGATGGATCTGCTCAGAGTAGGTGACAGAGGCAAACCAAGATATACCTTGAGTTTATGGTGTGCTTCTGGCACTGTGCTGTGTAGGTGCCACTTGTTCAATCCAAAAGGAGATTTGACCCTTCCTCCATCACTTGCAGTATATGGGCATACAGGTGATGTGAGCAGGACTGCCTCAGACAGTGATTATGCAGCTATAGCAATTTATTTTGTATCTAACACGCACGTGCAACAGTTCTCCCCAGTGCAGGTCACCCATGGCAACAGGTTCTGCAGTTGAAGTGACTCCTGAAGAGCTTTCCAGCCATGTGCGTGCAGTTGCAGAATATCATCCCCTAAAAGGCCACCTTACAGTAAGGTTTACATACGGTGCAAGGGGGAATCCAGTGCTACAAAATGCTTTTTTGGAAGCTAAAGTCAAATAACAACTTCCAGAGCCTCTAAGTACTAGGAAGCACCAGGTTGCTCCCCCAGAAAGCCTCATGTGTATGCTGCCCAGGTCTGCTCTCAGCTCTGTTCCTGGAATACAAAATTCAGCTTCTTTCTACAAGTATTACCTACAGCTGGGCAGCATTTGAGTCCCAGACTGATTTCTAAAAGGGAGCAGGGTCTTGGGAGACTTGAATCTTGTTCTGCCTTCAACTGTTGGGATTTCTCCAGGCTTGAGAAGTGCAGTTGAGGTGGGATTTTTGTATTTGATGTAAGAATCAGAAACACCTTCAAGTATTACCAATACAGGAGCCTCCCATTTCCAGGACGTGGAAATTTTTCCTTCCATGGCTGTCTCTGAAGCTTAAACGTACAGTCATCACTTTAAATCACCAAAAGGAAACCTTCATTTATTGTAGACTATCTCCATGCTTGAGACAACAGCAAAAGCAGAAAGTGATTCATCGACACCTTCTGTTGTGTCTCTCTATAACAAGAAGAGACTGTGGGGATAGATTTTCTCAGATCTCTTGAACATCGCAGACTTTTCCTGGTTCAGACTGATGTTTCCAGGTTTCCAGTGACATTTTCTGAAAAGTGTTCTATATACGCTGCCTGAGTGTGCTGGTGAAATGGCAGCCATTGCTCAGCCCAAATAAACCTTCATCATCAAGCTCCTTAGAGCCTTAGCATCAAGGCTCTAAGAGGCTTAACACACTGCGATTGTGCCTGTAGAGGAGAGGGGTGCGGAGAGGGGAAGGATGTGTGGTAACTTGTCTCAGCGGCTGGCAATCACCTCTCCGGAAGATAATAATCACAATCTCTGCCAGGCAAGTTAAGCCTGAGGAAAAGAGTTTATTTTTCAGAATTTCATTTTGTTTCTTTACAACCATTAATTGCAACTCTCTGGAGAGTGTGTGTGGAGTGTGTGCAAACCAGTATTGCAAGGCAGGAAGTTAGAATCACTGTTTTATTTGTTGCACTTTTAAGATGAAGCCTCTAACAGAGCGGCATAACCTGGCATCCTAAAGAGCCAGGATGAAACACGGTTCCTGGTCAGACACTGGCTTCCCACCCTGAGACATGCAGACAGCTGGTCATGTCTCCTGCCAGCACCAGAGTGGAAGAAGGGACTATCCAATGTTTCCCAAAGAAGTAATGAAACGGTGGTTGCTGACCCACTCCATCCTCATTAGACGCTCATCCAAGTGCTCCTGAAAGTGAATAAATGGTCGCTATAGGATTTCAAGTTATAATTGCAAAAAAAAAAAAGAAGAGTTCTAGACTTCTGCGGGTTTATTGAAGAGCTAGAGCCATGGCCAAATAAGTCAGAAAACCTCTAAAATGAAATGATAAATAAAACCATAAAACTCACTCAGAAGAAAACCCTTTACTAAGCCTTTTCAGCTACTTTGTAGGTCTGTCTCATGAGTGTTTGGGTGACTGGAATAGCACCCACCAGATCCATTAATTGCATCAAATCCAGGTGCTTGCTTGAAGCCAACATTTAACCATGCAAATGAACATTTTTGTGTTCAAGGAAAATTCCAGCAGCTACTCACGTGTACCAGCAGCTGCTCTGCATCTGCAATTACTCCTTGTTTTCACCCAAGCAAGTTTTTACATGTGCATCCATTGTGCCTGCTTATGAAAACATCATTTGTAAATATTTACTTTATATTTTAATTACTTCTATTAACACCGCTCAAGAAGATGTTACCACTGCAGCAACTGACTCAACGTGGACAAACACTTAGGTTGAGATTTAACAGATATTTCCCTGTGGTGAATGCCAGCTTAAACTGTTCCTACCCCCTACTACTTCTTGAAGTATCTGCGTCAATACTATCATCTTATCATTTCCTTTTCATCTGTAGCCAAGTAAATATCTTCAATTAGACTCAAATAATGTGGATTGTGCCCTACATGGAGGCCTGAAATTGGATCACATCATTACTTCGCTTTTCATATCATTTTATCATAATTATCACAAATTCCTGGATCTGGAAATTGGCGCAGCTAGAGCTTAGACGAGTTCTCAGATTCACGCAGCATGGTAGCAACAAAGATAATAAAATACTTTGTCACTTTAAAAAAAAAAACAACCACTTTTCTGAAGCAATGCCCAAGGGTAATGGCCTTATCAGACAAGCCATTGACCCAGAGGCTATTTTGTTGTACCTATATCCAAGATGTCCTCAGCTTGTCAGCTCATCTTTCCTGATGGATCAGTGAAACACAGAGGGCTCCACATTTTCTTGAGGTTTCCTTCAGAGTAACAAATGGCTAAGGCCAGCTCCAGCTATGCCAGATGGTGCTGCACATGGGCACTCATCCATTGCTGGTTATCAGCAGGTATCCTGCTGCCCTGCACAGGCCTGCCACTGTGCAGGTCATGTCTGAAGCAATTGCATGTTGATAACCTGTTTGTTGAGAACTGCAATGGGGCACAGCTTCACCGCACAGGCTGTTGCATGTGTCTCACTCAGCATTCAGGTGGGAACCATCCAAAGCACTCAGTACTTAATCTGTAGCCATGACTGACCACATCTGACGGTTTCTGGGTTGTATTCAGGGTTTGTATTCACTAGTTAGGGAGAAGTCAGACAGATGTTATTGGTTCTTCCATGAGAGACTTCGGGTCGTCTTGTGTATCTGCTAAGAATTGTTGGTGTTATTCTGCTACAGGCACTCTACCCACATCACCAAACTGTCCTTGACAGGGCCTTCCCTTGTTCTCAATGACATGAAAACCTTGGCTAGCAGAGCAGCAGAGCTGGGAAGTTTACACATACCGTGTAGTTTTTATAAGACCAATACCAACATTTCCAGTCCACATGATCTCGTGTGATGATTCCTTTCAGTCCACTGCACAAAGATACTTGTAGGAGCTTCTGGGACACAACCCATTGTCATCTCGGAAGCCAGTTTGTCCACTACCTTGTCGTGGGTCAAAGGCTTCCCAATTAGGTTAATTTCTAGCCTGAAAATACTGCATCTGCAAGCTTTCCTGAGTGTAAAGGGCACTTTTATCAAACACTTTTCCTGCTGGAAGTAACCAGAAATTATTGCTTGTTGGGGTATTCTGGCAAGATGGCTGTTCATTGAAACAGGCTGATGTACGACACTGAAGGTTATTTGCAAGGCTTAACAATTACTGTGGTGCCGTTTTTGAGAGGGATGATATCCCTGAGAGTCTGCTCCTGGTTTTGGTTTGGTTGTTCTGCTATTTTAAATAACGCCAATGGCTCCCAGGGGAGAGGATGGACTTAGTTCTCCCTGTTATTCATTGACACTAATAAATACCAAATGGCAAGCAGCTGCTAGACTGGAGGATACCATGCCCTCCTCCAGACTGTGAGATGCCCCAGAGAATGCCACCACTGGCCACTAAAGTGGAAATATCAATTGTTGCCACAAAGAGTTTATTCCAGCTCTCCTGGGCTTCCCTGCATAAACGCAGAACAGCCAGACTGAGAGCAGTGGGCTCCTAGCAGTGAGCGTGGCCTTATGAGGAGGAAGCTCTGGGACAGCCGGCGGAGCTACTGGGAAGTCACAGAGGACCAGCTCTGTGGTGGGGTTTCAGAGGCAGAAAAGAGTGCAGGCTGTGCTCTGTGATGGGTAAATAGAAACGAGCTGGTCTGTAAGGAAAGCATGACCGTACAGCAAGTTTGGTGACTCAGATTAGTTCCTAGAAAGTAAAAAAGGGTAAAAATCTATCGACATGACTCCTTAATTAGGCAGCTTTTGCTTTCTTCACACAGAAGACAATTAAGCCAGTGCTGGGAAAGGCTGTTCTAGTGTCTCTATGAGAAATCGAAGTGAACAAAGGCAAGCTGCCCTCTCTCCCGTCTCTCTGCAGAGCCTCAGCATTGCTCCCCTAAAGCTGGAAATAAAAACAACACTTGCGGGAGCCGAGCTGCCTGGAGACGCCGTCGACTCCGCTTGAGTTGTTTGCTGGCTCGCAGGCAATTTGGCAGAGTCCATCCACCTGACAGGCTGTGGGGGCTCGGCGTGCCGTGTCAGCCGTGCCGTGCTACCTGCCAGCACCCTCCTACCACCGCCCCGGCAGAGCAGCTGCCAGCACGGAGCATGCCGCAGCCACCCGCTGCCCACACTGCTGAGCATCTCCAGCACAGCCAGAAGCATGGCTCACCTCTAACTCACCTCCGGTAATCACGGGGCTGGACACTGTTTCTCTTATGAATGGGGAACTAAGAAGACCGGGGGCAGGTTCACTGCTTCACGCTTCCTAACAGCCCCTCTCCTTCTTCCCAGGAGATAACATCACCCCGGCAGCCGCTGCTCCTTCCGACAGGGAATGACCAGGGGCAGACATACTTGCCTCCGTGCACGTGCCTCTGCGTGTGTGTTAGCTTTTTGTGCTCCAAACTCGAGTGTCAAACATGACAGCTCCAGCTGAGCCTGTGGAAGTCCCTCATGTAGTTACTGTGACCTAAAGCACAAAGTGATCAAGATCAAATTATTAATATAAATATTATTTCCCCTAATTTATGAAATACTCCCAGCCCAGCACACAAAGCTGAAGAAGCAGCCTTAGTCATTTTGCAGCTGCTGCTGCAGCCTGGTTTGTCAGCAGCCCGTTCGCAGTGGAATCAGTATCCTACGTGATTTGGGATTCCAGCTTACAGATGTCCAGCCAATTGTTCTCCCGTGGTGAAAAGGGAAGAAGGATGGAGAGAGAACTTCGTGGTTTCATCAAATCAGACTGATGTCTGCCTCAGCTCTTGGCCTCCTCTGCAGAAAGGCTTCACCTGGAAATCTGACGTAGGGACTTTCTGAGCAAAACCTTGTGTGCTATGGGTTTGATAAGGGATGTGAAGTACTCCAGGGCGTTATCTTGGCCTCTGAAAGGCAGAATAGGACATTCTGTAGCTTTCTGGCAGGGGCTGCAAAATATTCAAAGTATTTGAAAGGAATATAAAACTCAACAAACTTCAGACCCGCTGGCAATACAGAAACTTAATGTTTCTGGCCAGTCTCTGGTCAGACAGCTACTAGATGTTTGCTCCAGAAGCACAGATTTCTCCCCACCACCTTCCCACTGGGCAGTTTTGGGAAACTTGGCTCTTCTCTCTCTGCCTCCCTCTCCCTCCAGGTATATTTTGTCTCATCTTTGCTGGCTCTAGGTTCTCCTGGGTAGAGGCCCTGTCTTACACATTTTGAAACAGCCTCCAAAACCGTGCTGATTGTGGTTTCTTGGTGCTACTTGTTACAAATTAACCAGAAAACACAGGGGTAGAAGAGACCTTGAGAGGTCACCTCATCCATCTGCCCGTTCCACAGTCCATCAACTGAGTCAAATTCTGATCTAATCCATGTTGGACTTCTGCCACCTCCTGTTCTGGCACCACGGTGGAGGCTACACAGTTTTCCCTGATAATCTATTCCATGGCTGCACTATCATCCTTAGCATGAGCAAGCTTTCCCTAGTACCTCAGCAAAATCTCTCTTTTGATGGTTTAAGTCCCTTCCATTTTGTCCTACTCCTAGCTAGAGATATTTACTCTATTTGAAAACTGTTACCATATCCCTACTACCACCATCTTCACAACCACCTTGGTCATTTCTTCCATAGACTAAACAATCCCAGAGACTTCCCTCACAGGTATCAGTGCCAAAAGCAGCAAAGTCTTGACAGTAATTTTAGTACCACTAAAGGGAACCTTTGAATATCTGTATAAGTAGCCAGTGAATTATCCAACAGTGAAATACCCATGCTGGCAAGCAGAAGTGACTAAACACATCACTTCCACACACTTGGTGATATCCACCACTGTCTGGCTCCACATATGACTGAAACCCAAAGTGAAACTCAGCCACTCAGACCTCACAGAAAGCTTGTACAGATGTATGCAAATCTGCTGGCTTCGTGCTGCTTTGCTTAGTGGCAGTTGGACGTGGGTGTGATGGCTGGCTAGGAAAGGTGAGGGAACAGCAGCCGCTTTGCACCTGGATGGGGAGAGGCTGTCCTCAATGAGCCTGTCATCTGAGTTGCCTGGGGCCAGCTGGCAGGGATGGGATGGGGTGGGATGGGACGGGACGGGATGGGACGGGATGGGATGGGATGGGATGGGATGGGATGGGATGGGATGGGATGGGATGGAGGCAGGTCTGAGGGGCAAGGAAGCAGCAACATAAGGAGGAACATACAACTGGAGAACTGTGGGAAGAACCGCAAGATGTCTGTGCAGGCCACTGGATTGTGAAGAAAAGTGAGGACTGTTCTTGTTTCCTAACTTAGCTGAGCTGCTTGGCTGGACAAAGGGCCCCATTTCACTCCTTCCCCCAGTGCACATGCTGCCTATGCTGCCTGTTGACTCTTGCTCCAGTTCTGAAGTGGCAATGGAGTTGTGGTGCATCATGCCTGTGACAGTTCTCAGTGACTTCCCTCTCCTGCCTTCCTCGACAGTGCAGACTCAGTGCTTGGTGAGGGCTTGAGCGAAATTAGGAGTGAAATAAAAGAGTCCTGTTGCCAAGTTTGGGGAAACAAAGCCAAAGACTGACGTAACATTCAAAGAGTACATAAATGGCATCATTAAAATGTACTTCTTTACCTTATCCCAAGACTCAGGAGCTGCAAAATATTGTGTGGAATTTGAGAAAATTTTAAGCAAGAGTGGAAGTGACTAATAGTCAGCATATTAATTCCCAATTACAGATAGGCATCATACCGAATAAACAGCAAGCTTTGAAAAGGCCAGGTCATCTCCTGAACACCAACAGCATCCAAAGGGATCCTTGGACTCAGAACACACAGCAAACTACCTCTAGGAATGTCTCCCCCTCTCTTAGATAGTTTCAGGACAGTATGGTTAGCCACCGGCCAGCAACACGTAAAATCAAAATGTTCCGAGCTGATGTGATGATGTCCTTTTTGCTGACATTTACTCTCTCCCTTATCCTGAATATGCCATATAAGACCTGAATTATCCTTAGCGTATCCAGCACAAGTTCCAATAGAAAGTCCTTTTACTGTCTACATTTTGTAGGTCTTATCTAAACTTCATATCTTACACAGCTAGGACAAAACTGCTCTGTGGAAATCATGTGTTAAGCAGAAGTCATAGAATCATAGTCCTCGCCAATGAGCAGCTTACGAGTGTCTGATTTCTTTCAGAGCCATGACTGCTTCTGACCTTTTCTCCTTGTGACTTTAGGTTACGTCATGTTCTCAGGTTAAAAAATCTGTACTATCAGAGAAACTCCAGATGGAAGGCTGTTTGTTTTCACCTTCCTTTGAATGTCCTGTCAAGCAATTTGCTGCTACTCAAAATCCAGACAAACAAGATAACCGCACGCGCAAATCCTGTTTGTGCTGTTGGGTTTCTTCACTCTAAATATAGCTGGGTGGAGGACCCCTGACCAATAACACAGTGGAGTCCTCTGCTTACCTGCACTGCAGCCTTGGTACCTGCAGGGGCAATAAGCCGTTTCCCTTGAGTTGTTCCACCAGACCCAGATTTTAGGGGTATAAAATTTGAGCAAACAGTCAAAAATATTGCTTGTGCTTCTTTTGCAGTCAGCAGAAGGAGGGAGGGACTCCACGAGGGTGATTCATCCCACCTTTCCTCGGTGTCTTTTTACGGATGGGGTTACTCACTCTCAGAGGTGCCTCCCCTTTTGGTGACAGACCTGGCTGCTCCTCCCGTGGCAGAGAGACTTTCCATCTTTCCCGCTGGCTGCAGGCTGATGGGGCCACCCTCTTTCACTGCCAATTCTCATCTCACTCACTCCGTTTTAAACCTGGAACTGCTCCATGAAAATTAAAGGCTCATTTTCCCAGGCGTCTTCCAGCTGCTTAACACAAACCCTCTGTCGACTGGCTGGTGAAGATGGGTTTACAGCAGCCTGGCTCCAGCTGAGCAGACTGTCCAACCTGTCCCAGTAAAGCAATTCACACGAGTGTAGCATTGACCAAGTGGGCCCATTTCTCCACAACATTTTGTGTTTTGTAGCCTTTTTTCCATAGCTTGAAGTGTTCGCTTGGGAAGCTCATTCTTCTGGTGTCTCAAGAAATTTGGGCATGAGCATGTGTTGGCTTTGAAAACCCTCAGTGGCTTAACTCCCTGATAGAGACCAATAGTGAGGGAGGGGTTTGGGTGTTTTTTTGCTGGGAGGGTTTTTTTTTGTTTGGTTAGTTTTGGGGGGTTTTGGTCTTTTTTTTTCACTCTATACTTTGACTCTGTCCCAGCAAGGGGAAAGCCAACCAGAGGTGGCTGAATTTTCAAGTCTCTCTGTGTCTCTTTCCTCCAGAGAATATTTCCTCATAATCCCAAAGCCACACAAACAGACCAGCTGTGCAAGAATGGAAATCCTGTTCAGGGCTCAGCTAGGCTCTTTCTCTAACGTCCTCTCTAGGAGATCTTGGAAGAGATTGTCACAATGGCCAGATTTTTGTCTTTTAACAAACATGCCGTATCTTGGCTCCATTTCCTCCCTTGCTTATCACTATTTTGTTAGCTTGAAGATAACTTCCAGAAGATCTGCTCTCACCTTAAAGTCTGATCAAAGCAAATTCCCTGGTTTTTAAGATGTTATAGAGGAAAAGGGTGGGTGTCTTTTTGTCTAGTAACAGTTTATTTTAATCTGACTGTTTTCTCCTTTTGTAATCCATGAGCACTCATGTTTTTAGAAGGCTTGCCAGTTATGATAGGTTTCCTTGACGTTACTGTAACAGACAAGGCTAAACACAGCTGTCTGGTGCCTGCAATCCTTAGGAGTCCTGCAGGACCCAAGTCAGTAAAAATAAACTGAACTTTAGACATACTCAAGCCAAGGGCTTTTTCAGCCAAATACTGGGTAAATAGTCAAAGTAGATATGGGGGGACAAATTCACGTCTGGGTCACTCCAGTAGCTTCACTGACACTCTACTCAGGATTAATTTGCTGCAGTTGGTCCTCTACAGAAATTCTTGTGCTAGGAACAGGCACTACGTAAATCAGAAACCAAATCTCCCCTCCTCAACCTTTATGTTCACGAAAATGAACAGAGAAGAACTACTAATAGAGATAGCATGCATCTAAGTGTCAATATAATACTGCATTTGATGAGTTTTCATTAACTGCTGGAGCTGAAACAAACATTTCAGGGTAATATGTGCCAAACCACTTTGAAATATTCAGAAAGCATATGAAGATTAATGTTTGTAAGAAGGAGATAGACACCATCCTGCATCATCTTTGATTTTCAGTCCACATTTTGATTGTTCATCCAATTTTTAGAGTAGGAGGATTCAGCACAGCTGAGTCATAGGCTGGAAGGGCATCCCAGACGTTGATTATTATCCCAGCATGACACCAATGGAAAGTGTGTTCAAAACTCCAGCAAGTCAAAATGCCCTACTTCTCCTCATGGCTAGGTTATAGTAGGTTGTTATGGTTTGTCTCCAGCTTTTAGGCTTAATTTGCAGCCCAGAAGGAGAGACTTGCCTCCAGATGGTAGTTCAGTTCTTAACTTAGATACTCTGCAGTTGTATCTATATTACTGTACCTGGGCACGCTTCCAGGTTCCTCATCTGGAGGCACACTCCAGACGTGTCCCAGTCCAGGTGCTCACCAAACTCTGAGCTTTTCTATCACCCAGCTTTCCACAGAGAGGCAACCCAAACCAGATGGTAGCAATGATCTGCCATGAACAGACCCCCGGTGAGGGCAGCGGGTGGATCTAATCAGGACATACCATCCCATGCAGGGATGCACCAGTGGAAAGGTCTGGGTTCTGGGCTGGTCTCTGGAGTATAGTCTCCCCTCCTCCTCCAGCAGGGAAGGGGATTCTGAGGACACTGCGCTCATGTGTGCTAACGCCAGGTGATGCAAATATCCACCTCGTGCATCGCCTTGGCACAAGTGTAAATGACCATCTGAAACCCTGCAAGGGGCCTTAGAAGAAATGTGTCATTTAAACCCTGTGTGAAGGCCGAGGGGGGGAACTGGGGGGAAAAAGGGGGACGGGGGACATGACACAGCTGCAGAAAAGCATTGCAACACAATGACATATCAGGGAATGAACTCAGAGACATTAAAGAAGGACAAATGATGAATTGGGAAAGCTTTAGGAACTCTTCCAAGCACCAGGCTCTTGTTTTATTTTCAAATGTACCACATCATAAGAAAGAGGCATGGTTCTGTAATGTTTCTTCTGGAGAAACTGGTATTAAATGTTATCCTTAGGAATAGTATGTGCAGGTGTTCACCAGATATTAACAAATGTTTCACTATTAATTGCATGAGAGGTAGTTTCTCTAGCAAATACTTCATCTTCTGAATCACACAACACCTCTTCTGTTGCCTCTCTACCTTTTAAAAAATGAATGTGTCAGTAATGCAAAAAACCATATTGTGCACAACTTTACAAATGGATATTCTCCTAAAACAACAGCATGTATCGTACACACGCCTCTCCTGAAAGCTCCTAGATGACGTGGGTGAATCCCCATCAGGGAGCAGACATAATACCACATGGTTTAGGTGATCAGTACAGGACTTGATTTGTAAATCAGTGAATACTCAAAGTAATAATCACAGCAAAAACTAGGAGAAATCTGCAGGATGAATTATGTTCCCACACACCAGCCAGTGAGTCACCCTGAACACCACGAAGAGGACTGGTTAAATTCATCAGAGAAACTGGTCCCCGTGTACAGCTGTCAGCAACCTCTTCATCATAAACAGCAGACCAGGCTGATGCCAGACCTACAAATGCACAAACACACACACTCGCATATATGCTCCCTTCTCAGAAATGGAAGTCACATTTGTAATAAAAATTGGGATTTTGGGGTCAATTTATGCCTACCTTCATTGCTATTGCATTACTGTTTAGAGCCAGGTGAATTCAGCAGAAAATATCATGGCAATATTTTGAAGGGGTGCACTGTGTTTCTGAAAAGCTTTTCTTCATTAAAAATGCATTAAAAACCACTGAAGTCTGAGGTACGTATCAATATTATAGTAGGCACTTGAGGTTTACTTTCCTAAGATTGATCTTGCTCCTGTGTAAAGTCTGCCTCAGTAAATGCCAGCTGTTTGGTTTGGGTTTGTTTTTTTTTTTTTTTTAAATTGCTGTGCCCATGTTGAAAAAATCTGCTTAAGAATATTGCAGTGTAAGCAACGATCTTCTGTAGGAACAGATCTATTTTCTAGTATGGAGAAAAAAAAGTCAAAGCTTGACATTATTCTTCCACGTTCAAAGACATCTTTAATCAATAGATTTATCTGATTCACTGCTAGTTTGACACCACTGAAACTAGAGGAGTTGCATGCTCTTGTATATGAGTTGAATTTGTTCCTAAACATAAATACGAATAAATAGAGCATCTGCAGCTACTCCAGATACACTGAAATGACAAGGGCTATCAATCCTCGTGCTTCAGGGTATATAATCTGATAACCAGCTGAGGTCAGGGAGAAATAACCCCCTCTGGTATAATATTGACTAACTGGATTCATTATAAGCTTTTTATGTCTTTCTCTAAAAAAATCTTACATTAGCCACTAGATGGACCAGTGGCCTGTTCTGGCATGGCAATTCCTGTGTATCTAATCCACAGAACAGTTGGCAATGGGTGGTGCAGCTCCTGTAAGAACCACTGAATCAGCAGCACACCAGCTGGAAGGGGCTCTGCCTGCATCCCCACAGTGGCACTGAGCGCTCCAGATGAGACTTTAGTCAGGAGGTAGGAGAGAAGAGGGGGCTTTTTGCCATGTTGAACACTTTTATAGAATATCTAATTCACAGACATATGATTTATGTGTTTTACAGTGTCTGAAGTACATGTCACCTGACCTGACATCCAGGCAAGGGCGAGAATATAGGGAAGGGAAAGGAAGGGAAGGGAAGGGAAGGGAAGGGAAGGGAAGGGAAGGGAAGGGAAGGGAAGGAAGTGTGATGTAACTTAGCATAGTGTAGCATCGAACGCATCTGAAGGCTGTGTACAGGAACAAGAATCCTAAAGCTGGAGATGAGCCAGTGCTGGTCTGTGAAGCGCTGGCTAATCAGATGCCAACCTACCTCCTTTATTTCCACTGCAGAGAAGGAGAACAGATGGGTGGGCTGGAATGAAATACAAAATAAAAGCAGACGTCCATGGTCAACTTTATACAAAGAACAATAAACCCCCTCATTATATTACAGAAAGCCAAAGTACGTTAATACTTCTCTAACGTCGCTTCCCACAGGAGCAAAAGCTGCATCTGCTTGTTAGCCACAAGGTGCTTGGGTGATTACCAGTGAAAGGGAGCAGAGGGCCATATGTGATGTAATTACGGAGGTTGCTCAGAGAGCAATTTCACTGCTGAGATGAGGTCTGTGCTATCTGAAACAGAGATTCTCCCAGACTGTAAAAACGAGAAGACAGAGCTAGAGACTACTGCTCCCCAGCTTGCTGAGTCACAGGTCGAGGTATATTTTCCATCCAAGGCTATTGTTGATAATATGTCACACTTCGGTGACACTTGAGGCTCAAAATGGAGCAATCTTGCTTTTCTGGCTGCTTGCCAGGGTAGTTGGAGACTTCTGGACTGTGCGCTGACAACAGTTTACTCGATTAAAAACAATTGCACTCTCATTCTGTCCCCGGAAGGATAGAAGGTTGCAAAGCAGCATCTTCATGTCTCTTTATGTGGAAAACACAAGTACTCAGACAGGAATAAAAATACTGCGCTTGGTTTCCCTTTACACTTATCATCACCAGTGGATGTATCAACTGGAACGAATGTTTTTGCTACTCAGAGAAGTTCCCAGTAGATAAGCATATCTGTCATGAATCATATATACAGACTACCCCCGTAACCACTGAAAGAAACACTGTTGCTTCTGTTTATCTCTGAGGAGCAACCCTGTTGACAATTGTCTCGCCATTGCAATGCATGGCAATATTCAGGTAGCTGAGCTAGCCCCAGGAGGTTGGAGTTCTCCTAAAACTTCATCTTTTCCTCATTTGACCTATTTCCTCATAGTTTTGAGGAAATCCTTCTAGCAAAATGGGACCCTGGTCTTGTTCATGCTAAAGTCCATTTTTCATCTACTAGAAGATAGTCAGCCCGTAAGTGTGGCTCACAAGCAGCTCAGACCTACCTCCCAGGCTGAATCTACTCCATACAAATCACTTCACCCTGTGATGGCACAGGGCTGCTGGGTCTTCTGCATCTCCCGTGGTGAAGAATGTGAACCAAAAAATCCAACATCTCTGTGTCCTGCCTGCACCAACCCCAATGTGGTAAAAAAACAAATGGGACCTCTACCAGCCCTTTCCCTTCCTGTTGGCTCTCCAAGAAATGTATTAGGTGATGTGTGTCTCTCAAGCATTTAGAGATTCAGATCACGGTAAGGAGAGGTACCCTTAACAAAAATACTGGGATAAACTGGCTTTTGTACACCTGGGACTCAGAGCCTAAGCGATACTTTCCTTTGTGCTGGCATGGGCTGGGAGCATGAGAAAAGAGTCAGAGGGAAAGGAGTTGGTCTTTCATTCACAATACGCCTTTTGAAACCACCTTTGTAATCTGCTTTCCTTCAGGTCAGCCTCGAGATACACCTGAGCACTGGTGACCCGCAAGTAAGGTTACCAACATGTGTGGACAGAAGGGGCAGCCACAGCATTCATCCCCAGACAAATCTGAGCACGTGGGCTATAGAGCACATACAACATTGGCTGCCATCAGCAGAGGTAAAAGGACCACACAGGAGGTCTGTAGCCCTCCAGGAGGTCCCCGACCTGCTACCTAGGGGCAAAGAAGGTGGCACAGAGATGGCAGCATGCATGTGGCTAATGTTGACGGGGATGAGTAATTACTGACTCACCAGCTTTCATTGCTTTTCGGTTTGTTTTTGGGAGGGTGTTTGTCTGCCAGGCTGAGAGCATGGGAGATCCAAATCCCACGCTTCTCCATGGGGACTGGGAACCAGCAAGGTGTTGGCTCATTTGGTTTCACTCCTGAGCTCCTCTACCCAAACTGAAAGGGACCACCAGGAGGGAGGTGGAGTTCACAGTTTCCAGGGTGTCAAAGCTGACACTACTGTATTTCACTGCATTTCACTCCATTTCTGGTTCAAAGGGGGATTCTGTTTCAGAAAACCTCAGTTCTCAGGTACAAGAAAGTGAAGTTTGAGGCTTTTAAAAAAAATGTATGTGTAGTTAAAATGATTCTGGTACAATCCAGCTCTTAATTCTGGGGAAGATGTGGAAGAGGGGGAGGAAGGGAGAGGACAATGAATTTATAATCTGGTTTTTAGTGAGGTGTAAATTTACCACCCAGACTCCCACCCATTACACCACAGACAGGAAACCAGCTGGTGGAGGGGGCAGTGAATTTGTTGTTCCTCCTTGCACAATGACTATGTGTGTTATTTATTTCACAGGCCTAACCATGACTGGTATAATTTTTAAATCTTGCCTCTTGCCTTTTTATGTTTTCAGATCAGCTATGCATTTCATCAGCCTCCTGCCCACCAGCAATCATAAAATATGAGCCTTTGTGGGAAAGCAGAGACGTAGAAAGAGTTTCTTATGAAACCGTGGCTGGGATTGTTCCAGACACCTCCGGCCAGCTGCTCTCCAGGCAGCAGCTTTGTGATACAAGGGACAGTAAACATCAGCTTCGGAAAGTCAGACGGTTGGGCCTTTTGGCTTCAGGCCCACCAAACAAGTTCTCCTGACTACTGAGGCATGGCTCGGAAAATAAAAGGGCTCTTTAGTGCTGATATCTTTGGACGCTGCTGTGCAATATAGCTGGAATTGGTCCAGGGTATTCCTACCTGCTTTGCATCTCAGGCTATAAAGCAAATCCAAACACATCGCTCCTTTCCTGGTGCTTGGTTTTCATTAAAGTATCTCCTGCTATTAATTCTGTCCTGTCCAACCTTGAACAGTGCAATGTCACTGGGCTGCTGCATTGCCTGTGGTAACTAGAAATAGATGATATCACTGGTGGAGTGGCAGAGATGGCAAAATTATCTTTTTTCCAGCCCGCAATGCAGAAACTGTACCCATTTGCATAAATTCTACTTACAGAAATTCTGCACCTTGCACTTTCCTCCTGACTGCCTGTAATGTCAGCGGGGTCGGAAGAAGACAACACTCACGTGCAAGGCGCTTTATATGGATAAGGCAGGACTCTGTTCTACTCTTGAGGGCCTTACGGTCAAACTATAGAAAAGGCATAGATGGAGACAAAAAGGTGATCAGCTCCTATTTATGGAGAAAGTAAATAGGCTGAGATTCTTCAGTCTGGAAAAGAGAATGAGGTGAAATCTAAAACCATGCAGCTTTCCAGATAGGTCAGAAAGCGTGCAATTGCTCACAGCAGGTGAGGAACAGGGGACGCTGAATTAAATGATCAGGCAGAACATTTCAAGCAAAGTTAAGGGAACA
>NW_009646421.1:1467753-1488229 GCF_000708025.1 Charadrius vociferus
CATTATTCAGCAAGGAGAGCCACTGCCATAAATTTTTCACTGCCATAAATTCACCCCCATAAACTTTTGGAATGCCAAAAGTACAAACAGGTCAACGAAAGAGACTGTGAACATGGGGCCTGAAAGGATAAGGTGGAGTCACTGTGGAGAATAGCTCCAGAAGTCCCTAATGTACAGATTATATTAGAGGTTAGGTAGGTCCCCTCTCCTTGTCTTCTTTCTTTTGTTCTTTTTCAGCAGCTGCTACCAATAACTGCCAATGACACGATACTGTCTTGATGGGCTTTTGATTTGACTCAGTGCAGCCACTCATATGTGATTTAATGGACCGACTCCTCTTTGGAGTAATTCCAATGGCTTCAATGAATTTTAAGCAGAAATGATTTCCTACATGTTTGACAATTCCTGCTTTGTTTCTATTTCAGCATTTCCTAAGGCTTAAAAGCTGCTCTTAGCCTCTGAACTTCTCCTTTGAGTTCATGTCTTGGTTCTCTCAGTTGTGTTCAGCATTACATTAAGACAAGCATTAAAAAAAATAAAAAATTTACTGTAGTATTTTATTAAATTGTCACAACAAATAGCGCCAAATGAGGGGCTGAAACTCCCAGATATCCTGATGATGGGGTGGGGATATACTACATTACTGCCACTCTGGATCTGTGCATTTTTAAGTACCTGGCAAGAGGGGGCAGATAAGCTGTAAAGGGCACATCCCTGTAGCAATTATGAGTAACCTCTGGAAGCACCAGTACAAGGGGTGGGTACGACTAAGTGTCCATAGCCATATGGGTCAGTTCCCAGGCCCCTGAGACAGCTCCCTCATCCTCTGGCTGATTCTGTAGAAGAGGGGGGACCTAGGAGGACTTCGGGTTCCCCAGGACAAGTGTTCCCCCAGCTGTGCACTATTTTCAGATGGGGCACAGGCCCACAAATCCTTCTCCCTCTCTCCATTCCTTGGCCCAAGTTTCTGATGAAAGGAAACCTTGAGTGTGAGGGTCCCAGCAGATCTTCATGCCTCTGCTTGTCAGGAGTAGCACAGCCTTTCTTCCACCCAGCCTCTAGCCGTCACAAATACCATAAACTCTTTGGGGCAAGTGCTGTCATGTCCCTTTGCACTGATACTGCCTACAGGGGCCCGGATGTAATTTGGGCCTCTTATCTAACCTAAAGAACAATAACCTCCTGTCTATCTCAAAGTGTCTCCACCCTCTTTTATGATAAGAGATATGATCGTCCTCCATAACCACAGGAAGAAACCACGCAGCAGAGGATGGGGGTGACATGCACTGCAGACCCTCTCTGGCCCTTGCTTCAAGGACAAGAAGTGTTTGCCCTTGGGCTTGCTTGAGCGTGGAGAAGACCTGGGCACCTGTGCAGTGGTGTGCATGGCAGCCATGGCAACTCGGTGGCCATCAGGACCTTGCTGCCAGTTCTCCTGGGTTTCTCCCCCTCCTGAGGAAGTGATCTAGCAAAGCAGAGCAGGGATGCTAAACTCGGCGTTATCGTCTGTTGGAAAGAGCAATCTGTCAAGGCTAATGCAGTCCGCAAACCGAGCATTGAGCAGTATCCTGTAAAATTTATCAAGGACTACAGTATGAGCCCATCTGTTTCCTGAAAACGAGCTGGAGAGTCCTTCCTCCTAGCTACTGTCCTGTTTTAAAAACAAGTCTTGCGATTGTAAGGAGAACTTTTGCAAAGCTGGAGCAGCAATTAAGCCAGGGCGTCTGATCTCACCTTGACTTGCTCTTTCACAATAGCCCTTTCTTATGATATTTGGCACTGGAAGAAGGGACTATTTATTGAAAGCCACCAATGGCCCGGCTCAAAAGTGACAGCAGCTTCCGTTTTCATTTCCTGAAAACAGGGCCACCAAAAGGGCAAAGAAGGTTGATGGAATAACTGAAAATACAGATGAGCTGAACTTTTACTGGGAAGGAATGGGCACTGCCCTTCTCACTTCTGCCCACCCTCAGTCCCATGGCAGTGGATCAGCTTGCTGCACAGCCCCAAAATCCAGAATGGAGTGGTCCTGAGCCCTGCTAGCATTCAGTGGAGCTGATCCTCTGGGTTATGTCTTAGAAACCAGTTGCAAGACCATTCTGTCTTCCATGTAGTTTCATGTTCCCTGGAAACTCATGAGACCTGATTAAATAGACCCCTGGGATTCTCTTTCCAAAGGATATTTGATGAAATGAAATTCATTTTTAATGGGGGACAGAACCATTGCAAAGAACTGATGGTTCTTTGGACACTCAGGTTGTCTAATTTCACGTACTTATTTACATCAGTGCAGACAACTGTACAACCTCTTTACTATTAGTGCAGGCTTGAAGTTTAATTCTTGTCCATAGATAGTAACAGTAAGCCTGTTCTGAGGCTCATTGTGTCAATAGGAAATTTTCCATTGATGTTAATGGACTTTGTCCCAGTGTTAAGAAAGGGTATTTAGTGGAAAGACATCATTCCAGTACGCAGCTATCCATCCATCTCTTATCCATGCAATTACCATAATGACCATCCCTCACAGATTCCAGCTCTGCCACTATTTCTTCTTGCCTTCTGTGACTTGATTTACGTTTGAGAGTTTGAGACTTTCACCTGGCTGGCTTGCTTTCCTCTGGCTCTAGTTTTCTACATACACTATTTAGCTTATCCTGCAGCTTAGTTTGTCACAGGAGAAAATCCTCTTTTGTTGAATTATTATATCAACCAGACGCTCCTTCCAATATGCTGATGCTCATCCAGAATCTGAATGGAGCTGAGCCAAGCTGAACGATTCCAGCAGTGAGTCTGCACTAACAAAGCAACTCCCGCTGAGAGATTAAATATTAGATGGGCGCTTATAGTTGGGAGATTAATGGTAGTGATTCAAAATGGGTGGCCCTTTGGCCCATCCAGCTCCCACTAGTAATGTCAGAAAGTACATCACACACCAGCACTATCTACCAGTGAGAATTTCTGTCACGCCACCAAGGCCATTTTAAAATGAAAAATATTGCTAGTGTTATCTCTTGTAGCCAGGGCTTGTACTTGCACAGGGAGTTTGAGGCTGTGTGTAAGCTATTGCTAATCCTTTGATAGCTCCCGGTCACATCTATGCTGTTGCTACATATTTCCAGCTAAGGGTCATAACAAAAAGCTAGCAGGTGTTATAGAGAACAATTCCCCAAGTTCCTGAAGCCCTGCAAACTCAAGTGTAAACCTGTGATTGAACAGATGTTCTGAAACTCCCTGGTAATTTTGCTATCAGCTTCTGACCCGGGTCTCTCCTGTACAATTGATTAAGCCTGGCAAATACATCTTGACTAATGAGCGTGAAGATGGGGCTAGGAGTGCACTCTTTCTGGGCCTCCTCACCCTCTGAATGGGAGGATAATGCAGTAAAGGTGAATTTTGAGAAGCAGTTGTGCCTTTGGAAGGGTGGGAAGTCCTCCAGGTGGGACTAAGCTGGTCTGGGCAACTACCCAGGGTGGCAGTACTGAAGGGAGCAGAACTGATGTTACGTAGCTTTTGTTTTGCTTACCTAGTTGTACAGGCACAGTGGAGGATGTACAGAGACCTATGTCTGTTCTGAGTTGCCACCAGTTGGTGGTACATTGGATGGGTTGATTGGATGGTACTCGGATCAGCTTTTTGTTTTACAAAATTGGACACCGTTTTAGTATGTAAGTAAGTGCATGACTACTGGTGGTGGTATCTTTGCTTGTTCTCTATTGCATAATCCAGTATTTGGAGTGCTTCCTCCAGAGAGACACCACCACATTTGTCATAGGGTATCAGAGACAGCATCAAGCCATTGCTCCAACTTTCAAGAGAAGAGGAGCCAACCCTTACCATTTTAATTGACACTGTATCTATCTTGGAAAATAAGCACAGAAATGTCCACAGGGAGAGTAAGAGGAGATATACAATTATATATTTGGATTTCATATACAGGCATGTGCACACACAAATTTATTTTACTTGACAGATATATAAACATATATGTCATGACATACCTGGATCATGTACACTTATAAATTCATGCACTCATGTGCACTTATAAACACATCAATTTTCACTCATACACATACATATGCGTATGCATGTATGCACTTACATACATACATATAGACAATCTCCTAATGAATAACACAGTTCTGTCCCTATCTTTTGCAAAGCAGACAGAGGCACTGCTTCTAACCCTAAACAGTTGCAGATAAATGGCATACCCTGTTGTGGGACTAATTGTTTCTAATAGTTTTATTTTAGCTGTGGGATGGTTCCATTTTAAGACAGCACTAAAAGAAATTAAACATTTTTACATTTTTTTAAGTCAGTTTTCTTTCTTTGCTCTTCTTTTAATTTCATGGCTTCAGAATATGTTCACCACCTCCTGGGCTCCTTTTGTGCGATGTCAGTTCTTCAATTTGTCTAGGTTACAAATTGGTTTGCTTTGCAGGTTTGTAGTTTAAACCAGAACTGCTAGTGGGAAACTCAAATGAATAAAATGAGAGAAACCCTCCAGGCACCACATGAATTTATAGCACAGATTGCCAGTGCCACCTAGAAAACAGAATGAGATCAAATAGTAATCCATCTATGTCTGCAGGATGCTATGGAATCCAGAATGGCCAAAAATGGACACATCAGCCTTTTTTAAATATGAGTTACGTTTCTCGTACATCAGCAGAACAGAAGGATAGAGACTGGCTCTTTCAAAGCACTATGAGACTTGCATATATGCTTGCATATATTTACTGCATATATGTTTCTGTAGTTAAGTTACTGTAGGCATGTTTTTTTCTCAATGCTAATTGCTTTAAAATGCTCTCAGACTACATTTAATAACACATATTCCTGTATAATGTAATTCTGTGTGTAAGAGCCATTGGTGACCTTCCCTTGCAAACCAAGATGCAATGAATGTGGTGAAAGCTGTACACATTTCTATGATCCCAGACAGTAGATTTATGATTTCATAACCAGCACAAGGAAAAAAATCAGCTAAAAAAACCCCTCCAGCCTTCCCACTCTGCTGAGAGCACCTAATTGCTCCAGAGCTCAATAAGAAGTCACAGTTTAATAAACTCCACCTGGTGTTGCCTTACCAATGCTGCTTTGTACATCTCTTGCCCAGGATGTCTGAGTTTGATTTTATTGTTCTGAGTCTTTTGATTGTGCTCAAGGTAAAACAAAGGATTGCAAATTCTAATTTGCCATGTCCTGGTTTTGTGAAAGGGCCTGGGGATGAGCAAAAATTAAAATGAGGCTCATGGTCCTGTTTTTTAAACAATTTATTGTCACTACAGTGTGTAGTCTCAATTCTGCAAAGCTTCTTTACCTGTATATTTAAAAGTATTTGTTTCATCCAGATGTAACCATATATATTTCTACACATAAGAGCTTAGCTCAATGAAGTTGTAAAGCAAAATGCAATAACTGAGCTTTCATAGCAAGCGAGAATGAAGCTGTAACTTGGTTCTAAACGATATGCAAAATGCAACATATATTACAGCTAATGTCATAGGAGGAAGGGAACATTTCTGGCACAGGGAAAAGATTGACACTGATGGCTGATTGGGAAAAATACAAAACTCCTAAATCACACCAACAGCGCACACAGAAATTGAAGCTGTCACCGTGCTTAGTGCTCTATAAAATAAAATACAAAACTCTCCGTCTGTCTAGCCAACATCAGAAAATGAGGCAAAAGTGTGAAACCAAAGAGGAGTATAAGTTCATTCCAGTTGCTCCCAGATGCTTCAAGCGGGGAAGAGGAGGAGATTAAATCAGCTGTACTGAAAGAGAGGGAATCCAATGCATCCGCAGAGGAGCAGGACAAAAGTAAATTGAAGCCTACATTAGTGGCACTCAAAAATGGACAGTCTTTTCTAAAGGAGAACTTGATCCAAGTACAAGTAAAATGAGTTCTCTGTTAGGTTTGATTTAAGAGGAGAAGAAAAAAAACCCTCATGGATAGACCACAGGAACAAACCCCCTGATTTAATTGTAACAAACTACAGTGAATGCTGCAGATGGAAGAACAAAAGGGATGTCTAAGTGGATAAGGGGTTAGTGTAGATTCCAGAAAAAACAGCCTTTTCAACCATTTCATTACACCTAACACCGTGCCTGCAGCTTGTTGAGCCATTTGTTTTCTCCTTTTTGTGAGCTTCATGTTTATACTAATTCGATACTACATGTTCAGTATAGAGATGCTACGGGGTCTGAGGAGGTAAAACTAGGAGAAAGGGGACAAAAGTCATCATTTGCTTCTTCAGGCAAAAGTCTCCCAAAGAAGTGCTGAATATCCTATTGCTTCAAATGTTTACTACACCGGACACAGAATAGACATCTGTGTATGAGCTTGCCCTGGCAAAGGAGTGGAGTGGGTAACCTCATCTACCCTTTCAGTCTCTGAGCTTTGATGATTCATATTTTGCAAGAGCAGCTTTGCTTACAAATAAGAGCAGGTTTAGCAAGTGAAACCAGTTAGCCTTTAAATACAAACTAGACCCGTGCCTCCTAACAAAAGCTTGAAGTCAAAGAGCAAACTCCTCTCGCTGTGAAATGCTTTCCAGAGTTTAATTTCACATGTAGGACCAGTAGCACTCACAGCAGGAAGGCAGAATGAGTCATGTGGGGATGTCGGGAATTGGGATGAGAAAGCATTGCAAAAGTACTCATAACATAAAATGCTTATCATCCTGTCCTTTGTTCTTCAAACAGAGATGACTTTGGCACTGCATCCTGTTCCAAGGAAAGAGAAAAAGCCAGGAGGGTGCTAGACTGAAGGCTAGCCACTCAGCAGCACTCTTACCATCCTGAAAGGCAGCAGAATCGTTTCTCATTCAGTGCTGTAATGCAAGACAAAGGAGAGAAAACAATATTTTTGGAAAGTGGGAGTGCTTCTTTGTTGCCCTGTTTCTGTGTGAAATGATTTATTTCAGAGTGGATGAGAGAGAAAAAATATCATTCTGGTTTGACAGAATTCTTACCTATTTTCAAAGTCCTTTGCGCTATTCTAAAAATGCAAGGCAAAAGATGTTCAAACAGCTTCGCAACAACAGTAACTTAAAAAAAAAAACTCCATCCAGTTTATCTCAAGTTTGGTCCTGCCTTATCAGACAAATCACTGCCAGGTCAATTGAGAGAAAAGGAGCCACTGAGAAAGATAGGGTTTTGCCCAGCTCCATCTCAGGACAAGAGCACACATCCTCAAAACAGCCTACACTGCTTGCCATTTCACAGGGGCCTTTATTCCTGACCACCACCTGCAAAAGTGAGGCCACTTTACTTACCTTGCGAAGACAAAAACCCCAAAACTCTTCCCACCGCATTTCTCTGAATTGGATGGCTGAAATGGTGTCTTGGGGTAATGGCAGAATAGTGGCAGTTAGGGAATAGGTACAAAGATCAATTCCAGCTGCTTATATTTAAGTTTTTGGTGTTCCTAAGGCTTGATTTTGTTGTATTCTTTTTTCTCCCCACTCTCTTTTTCTATTTGCGGGTAGAAGAAACTATAGACATAGATATGTTACCTAAAAAGTGCCTGTTTTAAGCAAGGCACTAGGCACCAAATGCTGATTCACAAATCACAATCCAACATTCATCTCCAATGCTATCTTGGCACAGATCCTGATACACAAGTAGCATAATATCAGATTAACTTTTTTCAGGGAAAGGCAGAGTGATTTTCTTACTGATGTGGTAGGTAATTCATCTTACTGTGAATCAATGAAATCGGGACAAAACCAATCTATACTAGCATAGCTTATCCTCCTCCTTCGTTAATGTGTGTTCCTCATCTGCTTTTGCAGCTTCCCATGAAGCAATTGCATTAGACCAAAATCTTCCCTGATTCAGCGTAAACAGTCTCCTGCCAAGCTTTGGGAAACACGGAGATGTCTCATGGTGGTGGGGGTCAGTCAGTTCACTTTGTACATAAGAGCACAGCCCAGTGTTTTGTTCCTCTGGCAGAGAGCAGGGTCAACCATGGGAGCAATGCAAAAGCCTGAGGGGCCCTCTCTTCACCCATGGCAGTCATCCACCCCACCACAAAGTGGGGGTGAAACACTCCCCCCATGACCCAGTAACAAAGAATAATACCAGGTTATTCTGGGGCAAATGGCCAGACTCCACCAGGACCTGAGAACAGAAGTCAACAGCAAACATGCCACAAAATGTGTTCAAACAGACGTTGTCCTGGCTCTAAAATGTACAAACAACCAAGAATTTGATGACATTTGGGTTTTTTCATTTTGTTTTAATATCTGTGAAATGGTTGCCATGAACTCACTTTTCTTTGATGCTTTTCCTTGCCACAGCAAGTTCCTGCAGAACTGAGCAGGGTCCTCTGGCTGGTTGGCTTGGGGCTGAGCAAGTCACCGGCATGGGAAACATGTCTGCCATGTACGAGCACCTTCTGCTTTCACATGAGGTCAGACAGAAGGAAGAGTAGGTCCCTGGTACAGTGGTCCGTGACAACCCGGGCAAGCTGGAGATGGAGGAGTAAAGGGGTATGGAACTCTAATTCAGGGCAGATTAAAAATACAGTTCTAGAAAATGAATCTATATTTATAGACATACCCCACAGCACAAGGATTGTGTCACTTCATTCAGCAGCGGGATGCACGGGAACATCCATACCCTAGGTTTAGGTTTGGTTTATTGCACTTTTAGTGTGGGATTCAGCTTATTTAACTTCTGATGTATACATGTGAGCCAAGCAGACTAAACTCTCTTTACAGTCAATGGAAAGAAACGGGCATTTCCAAGGCATCATTCACCTGATCTACCTATTGTAGAAGATTTCCACAGGCTGAGACAAATAGAATTTTTAGTGTCTTTCACCTGTTGCGATTGGTGATTGTTCTCTAATCCTCACAAGGTAAAACACTTGATAGACCTACAGTGAAATTCCAATAAAGCAACATCCAATACAGTATCCCTGTGAAGATAATTTTTACTTTATTAGACAGCTTCATTCACTAAACAACACTGTTTAGATAATCCCTTGAACATCACCTATCCTGCACCACAAATGAGCACTAGAGGAGCCTGCTGGCAGGGTCATGTGTCCTTAAATGAGATCCACACTTGGATATCCCACACAAATTCCCATCCGCATTGCTATCACTGCCCGGAAGCACTGCAGGGGCAGTGAACTCTGCCTACCAAAGAGGCTGAATGTGCTTGCCCCTCAGCCTACCACCCCCTCCTACCCCAAAGCCTGACTTGTCACATATCTGAATTTCAGAAAGCTGAGGTGGCATCGCAGCCTGTCTCCTCCTACTGGGTCACAAGATGGTGAGGAGCTCCAGATGCTTCTGGTAGATCACATGCACCCTAAGAGGGCTCCGTCGAAGCAAGTGCAATCAGGATAACAGAGCAGTGCCCGGGCAACCGGGCTTACCTACCCCAGCTGTCAGCAGATCAGAAGATCCCCTGACCAGCCATACCAGCGTGGCACATCCTGGGGTGGGAGAGACACCACTGCTCTGCATTATAAATGCATTAGGTGAAGGTGGATATGAAGGGAGCCAGGTGGGAGCTTCATGCTAAAACACACAGGACCCGGCAGGTCTGAGGGCTGCAGCTGATGATTTCAGGGAGGAGTCGTGTTTAACATATCTGAGCTGGAAGGACAGGTTAGTCATGCATATGGCCTAAAGCAAGGAAGAAGCAGAGATGAAAGATGGGGAATCCCCAAGAGAAGAGAGGTGCAGGTACACACACCCCAATAAAGAAAAGCCCAAACTTCACTTTGGGAAGGGCAGCTTACTGTGGCATAAGAAGTACATAAACAACTGAACATCCGTGAATGCCATATTTACCTTTTTCCCCATATCAACAGTGGACACATGTTTTTATCTCCCACTTAACCGGAGCAGCAGGTACTCACATGTGATACAGCCTAATGCAGGGGTGAGCATGGCTGTGGCAAATTGCCTTCCCCCTGTTATCCTCACTGCTTTTGTACTTGCGCATGTATGCAGGGCACATCCCAGAGATTTTTGTCCCGAGAGGTTAGGGGTGCTGGCTCACAAATTGAGTAGATGGCACATAGCCCATAGGGCTATGCTGAATGATGTTAAATAGTAAGTATTATTAATTTTCCTGTTGGATAGGCCACAGATCCATGGAAAGTTTGAAGGCTACTAGTGACCTGCTTGTCCAAACATTTGGAAACCACTCCTGTAGGAGTCCTCCCCAGGCAATCGTGGGAGAAGTTGTCTGTCCTTTGTGGGAGAGAAAAAGCAGGGCTATCATTACCCAAGTGACCTGAAAAGGAGGTGAGTTCAACTAAGCCAAAGTAGAGCTCTGGCTCTAACTCATGCCTAGTCATGTAAATTGATCTTAATTTCCATTACGGACATACAAGGGGATGGGCGCGCTGTCACCTATGGTACTTTTCTGTATCCTTTCTCTTAGCCAGCACGGCACACAAGACTGTCTGAGACTGTGAAACTGCTGACTCTGCCTTGGAGTAACCATCTGACACAGGGCAGTAACTTCTAGGCAGCTTATACACAATAAGACATCACTTAAGGAAAATTTGTCAGCCTATATCACTGATACAGGATTGCCATGCTTGTAGCATAGTTTTGTTTTCTACGCACCAGGTAGACAGATAAGCCAAGAAGAGATTGAGAGTTTGGGGTGGCTCTGTAGTGAAGACCTGTCCTAATCATGCAGAAACACTATCCAAATCACAGGGGATCAGGAAAAGCAGCTACAGGCTTCCTGAATTTCTGTATGAAGCAATCACAGTTACACAACTCATAATTGAGTTTGCTGCACTTAACTCTCTGTTCTTTATTACAGTGTTGACTAATGAAGACTTACTTTAGAATAAAACCCCGCTTCTGGTAACATTGGGGTGTTAACATAATTATTCATTGTCTGTGTATTGTGCTTGTGCCAATGCTAAAGAGCAGATGTTAATAGTGAAATCTGAAGAGTTTATTATAAGCAAAAATAATTAGCTTCCTGTTCTGTAGGAGCAAGTCTGTTGTCCACCAGACTAATTAGAACATCAGTCAGTCTTGTGTCATGTTGTAACCAGATCTCTGAAATGTTATTTTTTACGTTTCAAAGGCCTGACAATGTGGCAACTCATCTGGATATCATATGAAAAGCCTGACTGCTTTCATTTACCTCTGTACCACCTTATTCACTGAAGTCTTACACAGCTAAGATGCTGCTATAATAATTTTTGTCCTTGTTACTGTTATATGCTACAATTATATCAACATTTTATTTTTATTTCTGTAGGGTCTACAATCTTCTGTCCACATAGACAGGAAAAAAAAAAAAAAAAGAAAGAAAAAGAATTCTAAAATCCAGGGAAACCTGAAGCTGAAGTCCAAAACAACAAAAGCAGATAGAGTCCACTGTAGAAAAGATACTAATAGATTGTAAAGACATCAAGGAGAACAAAGAGAATGACAGAACATCTGAGAAGGGACATGGTAACCCTTCTCACGCACATGAAAGATTGCTGCAAATAACAAAGGAATTCATCTTGCTTCCAGTATTTGTGTTAGATAGGACAAGATTTAACCTGCAGCAACGAAGATTTCATTGAAACATGAAGAAAAACCTTTCTAATTCCAAGGACAGTGAAGCAGTGGAATAGACTTTCTAGGAAGATTGCAGATAACATTTCCTCTGAGCAAGTTAGACATCTGCCATCACTGTGGGTGCTGCCATGGGATAAGATTAGGTGGCCCTCGAAGGTTCCTTCTGCTTTGTGACTGTATGGGATAGCTGGGCAGGCTGTGAAGGCAGTGAAAGAGACATATTCTGAGGTGATGGCTGAGAGTCAGAAGAACAGTAGAGTTGTCTAAGGTCACTAGGACAGGAGTTGGCAGGAGGCCCTAGTAACAACATGTCAGGAAAGCTTAGGTGACAGCAAAGGCCCACAGGAGCTACTCTAGGACCAGATCTGGGGCTTGGGGGTGGTTCTAAAAGGCAGTTTAAAGAATCTATATTGTAAAAGAATTTGTGTCCACAGGTTATAATTAAAAAGCAGACCTTTATCTGACTATGGTGCCATGCAAACACACAAAAGCAAGCGAGTCACTGCCAGAGATGGGTGCACATCCAATTTCTTCAGTACCAGGCTGGTGAGAGCCAATCACCCTCATACGAAGCTTTATCTGGAAAGCAAAATTGTTAATGTGCAATGACGACATTTTTCTAACCAGCTCCCTGCTCACACAGGAATTTTTATAGTTGGCAAGTAAAAACTCAGCCTAAAATACCCTGGGTAGGCTCCGTCACTGCAAAACATGCCATATGAAGTATGGAGGAGGGGAATAGGGCCGGGCACCCAGATACTTTGACGTGTACTCTGCTCTCCACAGAGCTGCCAGCTCCTGGGCTGAAACACCACCAAATCTTTTACTACATCTGCTGGAAAAGGCAGGCCAAAAAGAGCGGGGACCGGTTTATACGAATCTCTCCTCAGGTCTGCGTTGTGCAATGCTGGTTTCTGTTCCTCTTCTTGGAATAATAAGCTGCAACTGCTGCTTCAGGGATTCTACAAAGGGTGCAGTTTATGTAATATCCATTTAGAAATGACAAAGCTTTCCTTTCTGGGCCTTTCATGTAGTAGTCCACCCACATGCAGGCGGTGCACACAAATGACGTATCACCCGGGGGCTGAGACTTACTGCAGAAATTGATAGTAAGCCGTTGTTATTCTAATTATGTGGCCGTCTTCCTTAATTAAAGCTATGCCACAGGTCATTTACCCTGGTGCAGAGTCCACGAGCATTAATCCTGGCAGTGTTTTGGAATCAGAGAGTTCTCATTAGCATAGGATTGGCTGTGAGGGAAGTATAATCATCTGAAACCCTTTACAAAGGAATGTAAATTAGCATCCATGCCTCCCGTGTACTATTGACATAGTGAATTATTTTACTGACTACCAATGAAAATGAGCATGGAGCAATGATATTCATATTTGCAGCTCAGGCTGTACTCTGTTTGCAGTGGGGATTTATGTGCTTGTCTCTATCCACAGCCAGAAACTCCAATTATCATCTCTGATGGCTCACCAGCTCTTGAAGCTCATGCTCCTCCCCATGCAAAGCACTGCAATCTGTTTACACTGAAGTAATGACTGAGAATAAAAAATAGACTTTATAATGCCTTATTAATCTTGGTGTGCTTCACTCAGAAGCATGGAGCCCCATATTAGGAGTGGATTTAGGTTTGGGAGTGGCTTCTGAACCCCCTCCTAATAATGGGAATGACTCTCTAACTTGTCTAATCAAGCAATGTTCGAACTTTGTTTGATCACAAACCACACTTCAAGATAGAACTTTGCTTTTGCAAAGACTGAAACAGGCCTCAAGAAGAGAAAAAATGGCTGTTTTTTATCAAGTACCGCAGCACTGATTCCACATATCATCAAGGACATCACCCACAGCTAATCAAAAAAACATCCCTCCAAGGAGGCAAGCTTACAGTGATCGCCCATACTAGAGCCGAAGAAAGGGACACCACACCCAGGAACAGAAGCCAGATGTTCTGACCGCTGGTCCCCTATTCCATCTATCCCACACCATTGCTTTTGCATTACGTGATTATAGAAGCATAGAAATAATAGATGCAGTTTTACAATAGAAATTGTTCCCCTAAACAGTCGAGTTCTTCTTTACTTGGAATAATTACTTCCCTGGCATAGTTCCCATCCTGTTCAAAAGCGAAGCAATGATTACGGCTAATAGCCAACCATGGTCAACAGTACCGTGGCTATAATTTTGGAAATTCATTTTCAGAACAAAGACTTATGCTTCTAATGGTAAAATACAATCAGGACATTGAGCTGTGATATAAATTAATATAATATTTTGCTGGCATGTATCAGAAAGCTATGTTGTTCTACAGAGATATAGTCAGAGTTGTTCCTCTTAAAGTGGGAAAAGTTGGGTAGTGGCAGGATAAGTCCTGTTTTCCTCAGAGTTAAAGAAACTGGTTCTAAGATGGGACCCTTCTGGCAGTATTTACTGGAAGAAGGAAAAAAAAAACAGCTAAAGAAGAGGAAATTGTACATTAAAAATGAGCAAAACCAGCTATTGATCTTAAGGGCTGCTTTCAGACTAGGATAAAGCAGTCTGCATCAAAGCAATTTCACTTCTATTTAATTTATATTATGATATTGATAGGATTACCGGTAGCACAGTATCCAAGTAGTTCACAATACAGAGGTGTTATTACCAACACCATAATTTTACGGATGAAGAAATGAGAGTCCAAATTCTCAAAGCTATTAAAGTACACAGGTAAGGTGTCTTGACAAAGTGACTCACACTATGGTGGGCCGGGAAATCAAATTCAGATTTCTCACTCCCTCAGCAGCACTCAGATAACTCATCCAAGGTCTCCTTTCGGTGGGATGGTTTCACTTTTGTTACAACACAAAATAATTTTAACTAAGACCATATGATGTTACTGAGTCCTATCCTGTACGGATTTCAGAACTGTTCAATCTCACTTTCACTCTGAGAAAGCAACATGTATTCTTTTGAACATTCAAAGTGATTTCATGTGTGTGTGTTTGCTAACAACTCACAACCAATTTCTTTTCCCAAGTATATCTCTGCTTTTAGCAGCCATTTGCTCCTGGTCTCCAGTCTTCATCACATGGTAATTCAAAACCGGCATATTGACATCAGAATTGTTTGATCTTCAGGGTGAGAGGACAATAAAGGTTGTGGACACTTCCACAGAGCATCTGAATGACATGATAGAAGGCCTGGAGCTGACAAAAAGGCTCCTTACTCAGCCAGGGGTTGAATGTAGTGTGCGTCCCATGGTTCTAAGGTGTTTAATCTGTTTTCTGTTGGGACATCAGTTAACAAAAAAAGAACACTGGGCCATAGAGTAGTTTTGGGAGGCAAAAATTCAAACACTCCCTACTGCTGTCTATAATTAAACTTTTGTCCCTGCCCCTGATTAGACATCAAAAAAACTTGTAAGCTGCAAAGTTTTGTTCAAAAAATGTGAAAGCAAAGGAAGGAATCCCATTGATCTTAATAGCCTGTTAATATGACTGTGGGGTGGGTAGGCAGCAGTTGCTGGTTTTAGTCTGTGGAGTTAACAAATGTGGCAAAGTTGTGACAGCAGAACCTTCAGCAAGGGAGAGCACCTAAGTCAATCATTCATGCACAAGACCATAGGACAAGATGTGATTCATCAGTTTGGGCTGATAGGGGGCCAATGGTCACTGCAAGTCCATTCTCTATCATCTTTGAGAGCTCATGGTAATCAAGGGAGGGTCCTGATGACTGGAAAAAGGCAACTGTCAAAAAAGTGTTCTTGAAGAAAGTCAAGAATGAGGATCCAGGGACTTACAAGCCACTTGGTCTCACCTTTCAGTCCCTAGAGAGGTTATGGAGAACAGGCATACAAAGGACAAGACGGTGATACGGAACAGCCAGCATGGATTTACCAAGGGCAAACCAAGCCTCACCCACCTGGTTTTCCTCTATGATGAGTTGATTGGCTCAGCGGACAATGGGAGGACAGCAGATGTTGACTTTAGGAAGACTTTTGACACAGTCAACCATAGTATCCTTCAGTCAGATATTGACCGCATAAGGTGTGCTAAAATTTGGCTGGACCTTTGGGTTGAAACGCTTCTGAAGAGTGATACAAAGACCAGCTGGCAGACAGGTGATGGAACAATGGTGCTCCTCTGAGCTAGACAGCACTGTTTGGTGTCTTTATCAATGACCTGAATGATAGGATGGAGTGCACTCTCAGCAAATTCATGGATGATACCAAATTAGGAAGAGCATATGATAAGCTGAGGGGCAGAGCTGCTGTTCAGAAGGAGAACAACAGGATGGAGAAATGAGCTGACAAGAACCACAAGCTTCAACAAAGGCAAAAGCCAAGTGCTGCATCTGGGGCAGAGTAACTCCATGCACCAGTATAGGCTGGGGATCAATTGGATAGACAGCAACTTTGCAGAGAAGGATTTGGGTGATTTGTTGGAGAGCAGGTTGAATGTGAACCAACAGTGTGCCCTTTCTGCAAAGAGGTTTAGCCACATATTGGGCTTTGTCAACAAAAGTGTAGCCAGCGGGTCAGCAGCAGTGATCACAACCCTCGGTTCAGAACCTGGTGAAACCACATCTAGAGTATTGTTTCCAGTTTTGGACATATGAGAGTGAGCCCAGAGGAGGGCAACCAAGATGGTCAGGGTGCTGGAGCACATGGCATATGAAAAAAGGCTGAGCTTTGTTGAGGGGAGATGACAGTTATGGTTGACTACAACTACCTAAAGGGAAGGGATAGAGAAGACTTTCTTCTCAGAGCTGCACAAAACCAGCAAAAAGACATGCTGCAACGTATTACATTCTGACTTAATGTCAGAAAAAAAAAAAAATCATTCTGAGGGTGGTAAAATATTAGCATGAGTGTCCCAGAGAAGCTGTGGTATCTTCACCTTTGGAGATACTTGAAACTTGACTGGACACAGCTTTGAGCAACCTGATGTAGCTGGTGCTGCTTTGAGCCGCAGGTTGTCCTGGTGAGGTCACTTTCAGCCCAAATTATCCCATGATTGTGCAACTCCAGGTAAACCCAATGACTTGCATTGGACTTCTGAGAAGACAGCAAGTCCTAACCTGAAAATTTAAGAAGACAGAAAATCCATTTCTACTCTTACTGCTGGGTTTCAGCCACAGTATTAGAAACGAGCTATTCCTCCCCTCTCAAATTGCCTTCTCAGTTGTGATATGTGAAGAAATAATGACTGTGCAGAAATCAGAGATAACAGATTCTTCCTTTATTTATAGTGAACCCCCGCCAAAAAGCAGATGTTCATTTTGCTGTGCTTTATTAGAACTACTGTCTATGCTCTCATCAATTTGTACCACTTGTCATTAACTCCTGGGAGGGTCCTCAGGACACCTACACCTGTTTATGAAGTGCTGGCACAACCCCTAATATAGCCTCAAATGGGGCCCCCAGTCATGGTAGCAACACAATGGCAAAGAAATCCTAAAAAAACACAGTACACAAAAAGGGCTTTTCCATTCCCAGGTAATTTTGGACAGACAGGCAGGTCATTCTTTCGCCCTCTATTTTCAGTTGGGAGGAAGCCCTGGAGAAGCAGGATATGAGGGCAGAAAGGACAAATGTTTCATTACTAGTGAGCTGCTTGGGTGTGGGAGGTGAGCCCACACCTTCCCTGTGGAGAGCTGGAGCACAAGGAGGGCAGGAAGCCTTGGGGTGGACGCAGCTAGCTGTTGCTCCCCAACACTTGCGCCGCAATCCCTGTGCAAGCGAGGCTTTTGCAGCCAATTGCTTTTTTCACACCAGCACCACAGCTTGCCAGGACTTTGGTCCCTGCTTTCATATTGCCCAGACCACACAGGAAAAAGGGCAGCTGTTCTCCAAAATGAAGTGTTGTGGGGCTGCATCTCTGTTGTTCATCCAATCTTTTTGACCTTTCTTCCCCTGCCTTCCATCTTCCACGCAGCAAGCCAGGGCAGGAAAGAGGTGTCAATAGGCACAGTGCTGTTTCAGAGACAGTGTGATGCATCACAGGGAGGATGTCCCCACTGGGATGTCAAGGTCAAGGCTAGTCAAAAGTTAGATGAGACTTCATTTAGCTTTTCTGACAGTGAGGAACAAGGACCACATCTTGTGGGTCGTCTTCTGCCACATAAAGGGAAGGGTAAGGGATGGTTGCTCCTGGGAGCTCCATGGGGCATGAGGGGCCATGCAGGGAGAGGCTGCTTCTCCTTCCAGTTGCAAAGGCAGCCCTCACCACCACAGCCTTGGCCTTGGCCACGGCCACAACAGGCCACCTGGCTTTGCAGCCTTGGCATTTTGCAGTTCTGGCCATCATCTCCTCTCAGCAGCTGCCTGGTTTGCCTGTGCCCTACAACAATTGCAGAATAAAATGATGCCCGGGACCAAGAGGGAAAGATTCCAAACCCGAGCTGGAAAGAGTCCAAACCCGAGCTGACACAGCTCATTTAGGCTTGGCAGGACAACTCTCAGGGAGCAGGCCTTCTGGATTCAAAGCCAGTGAAAGGATGGGACTGGCAAAAAGATTCTCTGCTGCCTGTATTTCTTTAGAAAAGCCTTGCTTGTTGTGCCACCGGTCTTGGTGCAAGGGCCTTTGAGGGAAGAAGGGCAGAGCTACATGAACTGGTCTGGAGGGGAGAGGGAAAGCAGGCCACAGTCTATTTGGGTTTTGTTGGTTTTTATTTCTTAGAACATATAAGTCGGAGAAAACAACGTACGTTATTGTACAGCAGGGATGTGCAGCCATGGATGCCCATATATGCCTGTGGGGAGTGCACCCAACTCATGACTGCTGGGGTCAGCCTGGCCCAGTCCGCCTTTAACTCGCTGAAACCGAGAGCAAAATCCAGGTTCCCACAGATTATGTAGGGCTACTGACTTCAGTGGGATTTAGGTACCCTACACAACTTTGGGAGGCTGGGCTGGAGGGTCTCCGCAGATGCTGTAGCTCTGGGTCCCTCCTCCAAGCACTGTGTCTGACTTAAAGCTGTTGATTACTGGGGGGGTGTCATATATCAAGTCATCTGGCAACAAAAAATACACATTCCTCAGGCTTCTTCTAGCTCTGGCTGTCAACCACAAAACTATCTTCTTCAAATGTATGTAAACTAAAAGCATTTTGCTACCAAAGAACTGTCAAACCCTCCTCCCTCTTGCTTGAAGCGCTTACAGCCCTTTGTTTAACAATGCCCGAGCGGTGAGCTAGACTGTAGGAGCAAGCGGGCTCTCCAAAATGGCAAAACGTCATGCCCGACTGAATTCTCCAAAGCACACACAGAAATGAGGTCAGAAATTGCAGTTCTGAGCTGGGAAAGGTGAAGGAGGGAAGTGGCTCCGCCAGGCAAAGCAGACAGAGTGGCCTCACGGAAACTGGTAAAGCCGAGAGGCTTCCAGTTGCTGAAGCTGGAGGCACATATTGTGACCAAGGTGAGATGGAGGTGCACGCCTGCAGTCATTCCCGTCACCTCCGTCTCCTCAGGAAAGGAGATGTGGCATCCAGCAAGTGGGTCCCTAGTCTGCACCATGTGGGGTCCAGGACAACAGCATGTCTTCCTACATAGCCCCAGGTAGCCCCACACCAACCACAGTAGTGCTCAGATCAGGACTGGGAGGACTATTGGGATGATGCGTGGTCAAAAATAACAAGGAACTGAACTAATAGAAAGTGCAGATCCCATTTCTGTTTGACAGGACTTGAAATGTTTCCTTTTTTACCAGTTTATTTTTATATCCTTCCTAAAACTTATTAAATTAGCTTAAAAACATAACTGCTAATCATCAAATACCCAGATTTCCAGGTAAAAAAAAAAAGAGTCATAATTTTCAGAAAGTGAAAATAGACAGGATTTAGATATCGACCTGTATAAAGCCATTTTCTAGAAATATTGTTTGGAGCATGGCAAACAGTAAATGCTGAATTATTTTAAAGTTGAAAACTTTTGCTGCTGAGTTTCATCTCCAACAACAACAACAACAACAAAAAAAAGGCAAGGCTGACGAGAACATTTTAATATTGAATCATTTGAACATCTGGAGGCACAAATATCATTTCAAAAACAGAAACAAGAAGGGGGGGGGGGGATAAATCAAAACACTTTCTACCAAGTCAAAATGCTGTAAATGATGAAAAACCCCTTGGTGATTGGTGCTGTGTTTGGACGCAACCCCAAATGACGCAGCAGTGGTTTAAGTTATCAACCCACCCTTCACAGACACCCGTGCTGCAAACACCCACGGTCCATCAACTTGTGTGCAGAGCCCTTTGACTTTTGGGGCTCAGTTTTAGGCGAAATGCTCTTTTGTGTGTGTGCGTGTCCCTAGCTGAGGTGTGGGGTCACCTCCGAGCAGCCCTGTCGTGGTCTCTGGGTGGCTGTGGGTGATGTCCCCAGTTGGGTGATGTCTCTGGGTGGGCACTGTCCCTGGGTGGCTGTGGGTGATGTCCCTGGGTGAGTGCAGTTGTTGTCCCTGGGTGGGTGCGGGTGCTATCCCCGGGCAGCCACGGGTGATGTCTCTGGGTGGCCGTGGGTGATGTTCCCGGGTGGGTGTGGGTGTTTTCAGTAGGTGGCTGTTGGTGATGTCCCTGGGTAGGTGTGGGTGTTGTCCCCGGGAGGCCGTGGGTGATGTCTCTGGGTGGGTGACGTCTCTGGGCAAGCGCTGTCCCAGGGCAGCTGTGGGTGATGTCCCCGGGTGGGTGTGGGTTCTGTCCCTGGCTGGGTGCAGGTGTTGTCCCCAGGAAGCTGTGGGTGATGTTCCCCGGTGGGTGCAGATGTTGTCCCCGGACAGCTGTGAGCGATATCCCTGGGTGGCCGTGTGTGATGTCCCCGGGTGGGTGATGTCACCGGGTGGACGCTGTCCCCGGGCAGCAGTAGGTAATGTCCCTGGGCAGCCGTGGGTGCTGTCCCCGGGTGTCCGTAGGTGTTTTTCCCGGGGGGGC
>NW_009646421.1:1488308-1492312 GCF_000708025.1 Charadrius vociferus
GTAAGCCCCGGCTCTGGCAGCCCCCCCGGCTCCCGACAAAGGGAAGAGCGAACTGTTGGGGGGGTGAAATGACGGGTGTTGGCTCCCGACGGGAGGGTTCCAGCATGGCCGGGCTCAAAGGGTGTACCTGAGCACCGGCACTCAAGGTTGGGGTGGCTCTTATTCCTTACGATGGGGCACAAGCTGATATTGCAGCATCCAAAAAATCCAGGCCTGCAAGGACTCATTGTGGGACCCCACGAATCAACCAAAAAATACCCTCCGGAGCAGTGAGGACCCCGTGTTGCAGACGATCTCAGTCAGCTAAGAACCGGGTGCAATTAAATGAAAATTCCTCTCTTTTTTCTATCTTGCCAGATGATCCAAGGATTTGGAATGAGGATGTTTATAAGAAGCCTTGTTTTGTCAACCGGGGACTAGCAAACCCTTATGTTGTGCTGCAGCTGATCTTTACGGTGGATATTTAAGGAGGTATTTCAGTAAGAGACCAAGAGGGGCCAGAGACAGGAGGAAGGCCCTGTTCCCAGCTCGCCTAGAGGACTGGAGCAGACAAGTCCCCCTCTCCAGCCCCTTGTGTCCCTTACCTGTCTCCACTGGGCCCCCTCTGCTGTTCCTGACATGCTGGAGCAGTGCCTAGCGCAGAGGGACATCCATCTATGCGCTGCCATCGCGCAGATGATAATAGGAATAACGCGAACAGATGGCAGGTCTGAAGGGGAGCCGCTGCCACCGATGCAGGCTGGCGGACAAACATTCCAGCTCCGGCAGCTGGAACAACGGTAGCGCAAATGAAACATGAACAATTTCCTCCCTGCCAGCAAAGAAAATAGCTCCAGGGAGAACCCAGCGAGAATAATTGTCAACCTCCTCTAGGTATCATGGGAACAGAGGCCATTCAGTAATCCCGGAGTAAACAACAGCTTCTTATTTTTAATACAGAATAAAACCCCAAGAATCTAAGAGCAGGTACTGTACAACTGCTGAATTAGCTGCTCCAGTGCCCACCCCCTCCTGACCTTTCACTGAAAATCATTTAAGTGAGGCACGCAGGAGTTTTACTGTAACTGAAATGGGCTCATAACAGAGGGTGAATCGCTTGTCACAGAACGATGCAGATACGACAAATGCTTCACATTCTTCCTGCTCCCTTCTTCGAAGAAAATGCTGATCATCACAGCAGTGAAATTCCTCCCAGTTCCATGCCCTCTCCTGGGGCTCAGCCAGGTCTCTCTTTCTGTCTTCAGATTCTTTTTTTTTTTTTTTCTTTTAGCCACTGTAAAAATACACTGCAGCCTTGTAACATGTAGCGCAGGCCTGCTAGTGTGCCCCTTGAAACTTCTGGTAGCAGCAAGCAGGGTGGCTACTGGTGTTCACAATAACATGAATGGGTTATCTCCCGTGATAACCCAAGAGCTAGACCAATGCAGAAGCCCTGTCATCTTCAATGAAGTCAAAATCCTGTAAATACCTGCTTGTAATACATAATAATATACCCACAACTGGTGCTATTTAGTTCAGTGGGACTACTCCTTGCAGAGGGAACTGTGTCAGACCAGCAGAACAGCTGTACTCAGCTATAGCAAGTCTGTCACACTCAGGCTTTCCAACAGCAGCTAATTATGGATACAAAGGGAATAATAAAAGAATAGGGTAGACATACCTCCCTGATGTGTTCTCCCAGTTTCCAGTAACATCCCATGCCACTGGTGCAGTACCTGGCTTTTTGGCTCCTAATATAGGGAAGGTCCTTTTACCTCCTGAGGAATTCAGCAGATACTCCTTTCCTCATCCTAGCAGGTACCAGGACTCCCTCTGAGCAGAGTTCTCAAGCTTTGCCATGATCATTTTATGCCACAGCCTCTACTTCGCCTATACGTGCAGATTAGCCTGTTTAAGAGGTTTCTCTGAAACACAGGGTTGGTATATGGATGGTGCAGTAAATATATGGCGACCGGCTTTTTCTATCTGCGGTAACCCACTGAGCAACACACCTCTGATATAAGAAAACTGATGAATACAAAACTGACATGAACACACACTGTAATGAACACAGCTGTTGTTTAAAAAAAAAATAATAAAATTCTCTATGCAGGGCTTGGAGGGCAATCGCTTTTCATACCCCACATCTTGGCACAGGCACAGACCGAGAGAAGTTAATGAGAGGCCTGCTCAGCCCTTATCACCCTTTTTTCTTTTCCTTTCCCTTCCCCGGTCCTCGCTTCCCCTCGCCTCCGCCAGCAAACCCTGCTCTCATTTGCTCTGACATGGACGCAGAAGAAATGACACAGGTAGGAAGCATGTTTCCCTCTGTCAGGTTACTCGTACCCAGGAGCCCCACTCCAAAATGAATTCTCCAGCCAGTATCTCTCATCCAACCTCGGCAGTGGAAAAAGCCCCAGAGGGAGACGCGAAACACAGGTGATCCCTCTAAACCCCGTTGTTTTGTGGGTTTTTTTTCCTCCATCTGATTCAGGGGGGAGCGAAAAAAATCTGCACATTCCTGTAACGGCAAATAATAACTAGAAAGACTCTGACGTTTCTCAGGGAAAGACCTTAATATATTTTGCCAGGAAGGTTGGTTCAACACTGCTGCAGCTTCGTAACCCTTCATTTCTGCACACCAGGCCTCCAAACCCTTAAGGTCTTAGGAGCGTGCGGAGCGGAGGGGAGCTGGGGGGGGGGGGGGGTATGCCTTGTGATGTGAGCAGCAGCCAGGCCGGCCAGGATTTTGGCACATCTCCTCCCTGTGATGGGGAGGAATTGGTTTCCATAGCAGCAATGGCGTGATAACCCCCTCACCCCCCCCCGCCCCTTCCTCCCCAGGACTTATATTCCGCAATTGCATGTGAGTTTTATTTCACCCCAAGGCTTTACATTTTCCTGCTGCACGCTTCCCCTGTGCTCCGGCAGGTCTGCTTTTTGCCATGGCTGGTTTGGGGAACGAGGCGGGGGGAGCCCTGGGGATGCCGCGCAAGCATCCCTCTCGCCTCCCTCTCCCTCTTAACACCGCTCCACAAAAGACGTAGTGTTCCCTGTCCCCAACTGACTCGTCTTCGCCGAGGTCCCCCTTTTTCCTCGCTTGTCTCCAGCAATCAGCTCACGCATGCCTGGCTTTCCATAACAGAGCAGAGCTGTGTGCGAGTGCCAGGCGCCCGCACAAAGCCGGAGCGCTGCCTGCGGAGGAAATGTCAATGCAGGAACACCAGGCTATCTACAAAACCCCTCTTTATCCTGCGGTGGAGATGCTTATAGCTGGGAAAACAGTCGTACCTGTATATGCTCCCCTTTTGATTTTACCCACATGAAACGTAAGGAACATCTCGTTTCTCTCGCTGCAGAGAAGGATTTCTATTTTTTTCCCCCCATAGCACAAAAGACAGGAAAACACACTCAGAAAGAGGGTAGTATAACTGCAAACCACACCAACTATTCTGGGGACTCGTAGGAGGATCTGGAAAGCAAAGCCAATTCATTTTTGCAGCCGATCTGTCTTCAAAACAAGTGCTCCTTTAGTTTTACACGTTTGACATTTGCCTGCTTCACAATCACTGGACCAAACTCTTTTCTTATTAATACCACAAAATGCTTTCACCTTCAGCGCAGAGTCCATGCAGAGAAGAGGCCAAATTCTCTCTGATTTTGGCAGGTGTCCCAAGATATGGGTGCACAGTATGTCGTGCGTGTGTGCTGATGCTACCTGTGCTCTGGGAGACCCCAACCCATCCATCCAGGGCAGATGCACCCCCAGGAGTCCTGCTGGCAAGGTGGGATGGGGGAGCTGGAGATCAGCGCTGCATAGATGCAGTCCCCAGCTTTTAGATGACAGCTGGCGCTGGTCCCACCAACATAGAGGCTGCCGGGCTGACCTAAGGCATACATTTTTTTGGTGCAGGCTGAGCATGTGAGGAGCAAAGGACACAGAGCCCGGCGCAGCATGGTGCCTTGGCTTCTCACGGAGGTCTCAGCCCATCCACCGGTGGGAAGTGCACAATTTGGCATCCACC
>NW_009646421.1:1492364-1518038 GCF_000708025.1 Charadrius vociferus
CACTTAAGAGAAAGAGAGTTCACTTCTTGGCATGAAGATGTTTTTTCACCACTCAGAGGTGTTATTTATAGTCACTAATGTTTCTAAGCACCTTAAGACAAGTACCCTTATCATTACTTTTAGTAATACTGTTGGACTGATGTGGTGGAAGGGCCCCAAAGGCTGCACTCACGAATCAAGACCTTCTTGTGGCAAGCTATGCCGAGATAAATTTGACCACAAAAATCCCATTAGTTTCCATATGTCATTGAATTCTCCAGTCATCTTGGAAGAGCCTCTCGCTGGAGCACAACATCTGTTCTGGCTCAGAAAGATGGTAGTAAACATCACATCTTAATTAAAACTGTGTGTACAGTTGTGGGAGACATACTGGTACCTCCTAAAAAAAGGATTTCAATGGCTTTGCTCCCAGGTGTTGACAAGAAATGCCTGTTATTCGCATTGTCTTAGTGAATGCCAAGCCTCCGTGTCCCAGAGTGTCCCTTGGCTGCAGAAAATAACCTTACTCTTCACAATCAGCTTGGTAAGAAAGCCCCTCTAAATGGCATTTCAGAGGTAACAGATGTAGGTCACACGTTCAGCATGGTATCTGTTAGGTAAAGGGACTTAGACTAGAAATATATCTTTAAATATAATAACATTTTCAACCACGCACAAATCAGGGCAACCCTTCTTTGTTAGCTATTACGTTCACAGTCAGGCTTGCAAATTGGCCACCATGCAAATATTTCTTATTCTCAGTTTCCCTTTCTTGCAGACCTGGTAGCAGGACTAACATAGGGATCATCTCACTTGATTTTGAATACAACAGCTTCAAGAACCGCTTTTCAGCATTCAACCCTCACTTGGGCACTGCGAGTTTCCCAAAAAGTAGAATTTCATGAGAACTCTTTTCCAAATTTTTTTTTTTGTTTGAATTAGACTGAAATCAAACTGGAAACTCCTCAGAGGATGCACCACCTCACACAAATTGTTAAAATATCAGTGTTAGTTGAATTTGTTCAAGAAAAGGAACCTTTGCAGAGTCCTTCAGGATCTATCATGATACACATCTCAAAAAAGAATATTCAGAATATCTAAGTGAGAATATGAGTTTTACTGAGCATCTGCTGAAGGCTTCCGTGGGTCCTGCATCCCACCAAGTTCCTCTGAAGCCAAGCAGCCTATGAGTTCTGGATCCCCATTGCCAAAATGTCTTTTCAGGAGGTAAAATAGGTGCTGTTCTTCTTATCTAAATGGAGTTGATTGCTGTGTGGGTGCCCACACCTGAGCCAGGTGGCTTAGACTCCTTTTGTAGCCAATGGAAAGAAACAGGCCCTTCTAGGTGCAATTCATCAGACCTAAATTGTTTAGGATGAAATGAGTAGCACCCAGTTTCTCTCTACTGATTATAAAGGAAGTCTTGGTTAACTAAATCAAGTAGAAATGTTAGTATTTCATCTGAAATCAAGGAGACACAAAATGATTTAAGCTAGTCTGGAGCTCCAATGCGCACTCAGAGGAGGGCTCACTTTAAAGTTAGATCAGGTTGCTGAGGTCCTTGTCCAGTTGAGTTTTGAAACATCCACAGACAGAGATTTCATTGCGTCTCTGGGAAATACCCACACAGGTATGAAAAAAAAAACCCTTACATGCAATCAGAATTTCCCTTGATACAACTGCTAACTGCTGTCCCTTGTCCTTTTACTGTGCAGCATGAGATCCTTTCACTCGGGGTTAGTCTGGCTCTGTCTTTCTCTATAATCCTCTGTTAGGGAGGGCTATAAAGGTGGGAGTAAATCCCATCCATGGTTCCCTGGTCATGGGGCAACGATCATCTGTGTATTTTTTGAAAATTCAGAAAACCCCAAGATGTTTCAGATTAAGTACTGCATGCACAAATGCTGGGATCTTCCAGAAAAGCTTTTATTCTCCATCAGAAAATTTATATCTGGCACTAGTGCTGAAGTGGGAAGATTTATGCTAGGCTGCTAATTTATTTTCTATTTTGGGTTCATCCTTCCTTTGATAGCTGAGCTGGATTTACACCTCTTGGTATAATCTGATGTCGGTACAAGCATGTGTTTTGCTGTTGGAGGCACAGCACAAAGGCTGTCCCACAATCCAGGATATAACTCTTTCCTTGTAGGTCTTTCAGTCTATATAAAGCACAGCAGAACAGAGTACAAAGCAGATAGAAAGAGCACATAGGTCACAACTGCACGGCGATGTGGCTGTGTAATGAATCCCGTGAATGAACTCGGGAGTTTTAAGTTACAGCCTGTTTTGATTAGTTCTGTTTCTTTTCTTCTTCTAGCAGTTTTGTTATCTGCTTCTTGTTTTAAAGAAAATTAATAAACAAATAAAACCAGTGCAAAACTCATCCTGTTTTATTCCTGTTTCTGTTAGGTAACTCAGGATGATAGTACAGTAAGTCAGCTCTACAAGATAAATATAAATAAGCCAATGTTCAATCAATTTTTGTTTTCTAATGGGAAGCGTTGACATAAATGCTGACCATAATTAAGAGTTCATTCTGGAGCTGTTGTGCCTTTGCTGAAGGCAAATGAATGATGGCATAGCCTCACATTCAGGAAGTCCGGAATTGCAAAAATGAAGTGGATAGAATTAATCAAAAATTCAGAAGCTCGGTGATTTGTGTCCTTGTGAAAGCCTAGGCAGATCATTTCATGGGGCTTTATTTTAAAAAGAAAATAGAAGCTGCATAAATATGTAAATGAGACATCCAAGAATGAGCAAGTGGGAGAAATATTATTGCTATTTGTCTGGCTGGCCTGATATATATATTAACAAAAACAAGCTTGGAGTTGTACATGGCTCTTGTGTGCATTTTTAAACACAGATGCATAGCTGCAAGTGTGTGCCTGTGCATGTAAATAAGTGATAAAAATATGGGTGGAAGCATATGCATTCAAATGAGTTGGCACCTCTATTCAAAGCGCAGAGAAATCTGTACGTTCCATGATTTCTCTTTAAATTCCAAGAATCTTTCTTCTTGGACTTGTCTGCCTATTCTCAAGCAGCAAACAAACTCTTCTGAAATACTGGAGACCTTCAACTTCATTGCTATGTTTCACATTTTCTGCTAGCAATTCTATGCTCCCTCTTGAAGTATTTCCCATGTGAGACTTTCATACACTGATCTTACCATCATATTCTCCCACAACAGTACTAATGCTTGTTTTCATTCAGGATTAATTTCTTGTATTAAGAAACTATGGTAATCAGTACGGAGTAGAGTTTGGCCTCTTGAAGATGTCCCCCCATAGACAGATGAAATTATAGGTTTTCCGGTCCAGCTCATAGAGAACACTTCAAAATCCAGGTCTAGTTCTCTGTGTGGCTTGAATTGTACCATCAGCATCACCAGTGACAACCAGCATCCTCTCAGTTTATACCAGATATATTGAAAAAAATTGGAATTTAATACTAGATTATGGAGAATGAAGAATGCAATGCACATCATTAAAGAAAGAAATAACAAGAGAGAGGCTATGGGAAATTTCTTTGTGATCACTTGCTGGAAAAAATGAGCACTCTGAAAATGTTAAGGAAATATAACAGAGCTATGTGCTAGAGTTTCTGGTAAGAAAAGATCAGAAGCACTGGCAATGCTCAGCTGTGATTAAAATATTGTAATCATTACTGTCAGTTCTGTAGGCCAAAATGTGAAAACAGGCATGTACAGGGACACTGAAGGACTGTTAGGTTTAATTTGTCCTAACAGATAGAATACTGAGGGCATTGTAAAACAAAAATGGAAGAAATATCGGAGTACTTTACAAAGAAGTAGATTGAATTAAAGGCTAAATATTGATCTGGACATGCAGGTGATAGGAAATGAAGGAAGCTTCTTTCATTAAATTAAGGGTATGAAGCAATTTCCCAAGTAGTTCCAGTGCAGCAGTCCTATAGTACAACTGATGAATCAGGGTAAAGCTTTCGTCAGGAATCTCATCTCTAATAGTCAGCTCAGGCTGTGAATCCTCCTGGATTACCTCTGAGGGCAGAAAAGAGTATTTAAAAGGGATCTTATTCTACAAGCATACAAGTTCTCTCCTTCTTCCGTAGGTCACTAGCCAAACTCAGGATGATAGTATCCAGAAGGTGGCTTTTGTCTTTTAATCCACACTTCATTTTGCAGCTTCGCCCCTGCTCCTCCTGTCCTTTTACAAGTCCCTCATGGCCATCAGTCTAATTAGGTCCCCCATGGAAAGTGATGAACTCCAAATTTCAGCCAATGCACCAAAGAACTTCAGAGTATACATCGTGTTTGGCAGCTGTCTGCTGCCTGCTCTGAATGACCAGAGCGTGGTTCACTTAATTATAAGGCTTTGCAGTCAAGACTAGCTATCAGCCTTTGGTCCAATATAGTCCCATTTTTCCCCATTTAGTAAAACTAATGCCATATTTGTACCATCTACCCAAGGGGTCACACCGTGTTTCTGTGTTTCCTGTAGAAGTAGATGGCACTGGGCAAGCTTCGGTACCTTAACTGAGTCTATGCTGCCCTCCAAGTTTGACCAGAATACATTTTACCCCCAACCCTTCTTGGATCAAGTGTACTACTAGTGCTCTCTTCCACTTATTGCATTAGGATGAGGCTCTGCATGGAGAGAGGAAGGAAATGGCCCTTTGCATCCTGCGGTCTTCATGCTTCTTGCAAACCCATAGAGGAACAAGGCACAGCATTGCCCTTCTCCTGTGAGGCCCTCAGGCCACCATTAGGCTTTTGGCTAACAATACTCCATCCTCCTCCTGTTTTTATGGGAGGTGTTGCGCTCTCTATAAACAAAGTGGATTTTCCCCTCCAAATTATCTGGGATTATTCCCTTCCCTTTAAACACACTCTCTTTGGTAATGTTTTTACTCTTTATATTCTTGTTTTCACAAGCTTTTATTCATTTTTTATTGGCACTTATTCTCCCATCAAGAGGATTTTAAACTCATATCCATAACCATGCTTTCAGTTCCCAAGCAGCTGTACATGAGGAAAGGTAATTCACGATCCTCCAAAGGACTAATCTGATCGATCACAGCTGATCAGTAAATCTAAAACACAAACAATGACCTCCACAAAACATTTGCTTGTGATCCATCCTCAAAGCTGACAATTTTAAGTACTCTCCAACTCAAAACGCACCTATGAAAACTGCAATCTGAAAACAGGGGCAAAAAGTGCCACAGCGATTTCAAATTGTTCCCTCTGCTCACTTCATAAATAAATAAGAATAGAAATGCTGCTTTCCCACAGCGGATAAGGCAGGAAGTAGGAAACAGTCCAAAATATCCTGAGATGGTCTGTAGAAACTGCGTACTCAGACAGAATTTGAGAACAAAATGGCCAAAGTTGGTTTTGCTTTGTTCCTTAGACCAGATGATTTGTGAAAATGGTAATGCAGAATGTAGAGATGGACTTTTTACAAGGGCATGTAGTGACAGGGTGAGGGGTAATGGCTTCAAACTGGAAAAGGGGAGATTTAGAATAGATAGTAGGAAGAAATTTTTCACTCTGAGGGTGGTGAGGCACTGGAACAGGTTGCCCAGAGAAGTTGTGGATGCCCCATCCCTGGAGGTGTTCAAGGCCAGGCTGGATGGGTCTTTGAGCAACCTGGTGTAGTGGGAGGTGTCCCTGCCCGTGGCAGCAGGGTTGGAACTAGATGATCTTTAAGATCCCTTCCAACCTAAACCATTCTATGATTCTATGTAATTACTACATTATTGCAACAACACTGATTTTTATTGAAACAAAGGCTGGATTTTTATTGGAACAGATTTCCACCTATGGCTGGAAATTTTGACTGCTTACAGAAGATTTTTTTTATAATGTGCTTCTTGCTAGAACAAAAATGTATCCTGACATTCCTATCCCTTTAAAAAGTGTGTACTTCACACAATGGGTCTTCTAACAGCAGCTGGACCCAGTCTAAAAGTGTAAAAGGGCATTACAGCGTCCAAGGGTAGACAGCTACGACTTTCAAGAGGCATGAGGGTCACAAGCTCTTGCAGCACAGCTCCCAAACGAACTCTGTGTCCCATGACTCATGAAAAGGCGCGTTTTTTTCATTGCAGATGCTGTGCTTTTGGTGTGCCCTATGACAGACCCAAACTCAGCTGCAGATGCCACCTAAACACGTCTTAGGCAAAGCCACAGGATTTCCATTCTTTGGGTGTCTTCTAGATATCTCCCTCTCCCCTTCCTCAGCTTTGAGAGCATCTGGTATGTGTCTCACAGACCTGAAATTTTGGGATGGTGCTTTCAGGGCCTGGAATTTTGGCACAACCCTAAAAGACTCTTGGTCTGTACATCTTATACATCTAGAAGAGGATCCCTTCAGATCTTTGTGCTATGTCTGCAGAGTTGCCCATCTTGTGAGATATACTAATGGCATTACTGTCTCTACTGGTGGTATTGCCCACAAAGAAACACTGTAAATTCACAGATTAAAAGTTTATCCTCAAGGCTTTCTTATGAGAAGCGTGGTAACAACAGGATATTCAACTGACTGCTCCAAATCTTGAAGGATCTACTAGTACCAATATGTTTGAGCCTCTCCCCGAGACCTACGTAGGATCAAGGGTACCAGAAATTTTTATTGCTGCAAAAGTAGTGCTCAAGATGCTTGGTAACTTCCCATCAGGCAGACTGGAGCAAAATATACAGTAGATACTGTGCAAAAAATCTACTTGGACTTATTCCATGTATTTCTAGCAGAACCCAAGATAATTTGTTCATTCCTCTTGATGATCTGCCTCTTCTCAGCACTGCAGCCTTGCCCAGAGTCTTAGGTGGTTGCCAGATAAGTAAGGAGTAGTTTCACCTTATTGAGCACCCTTGTCCTCTCTGCTCTCCTAGGACTGACCAGCAGGTGAATCTGCCGTGTTCACTGTGAAATTACTTCTGCCGTAGTAATTAGTACAGCTGAGAGTAGAAATATTAATGGTAAGTATTCACACAGGAGGGCACTTCTCCCTTTTAGACAAGATGTTCAGATGGGGCCCCATAGCTGCAGGGAGCCTGGAGTTCTAAGCAAGAAGTTTGGGATTTACTCCATAACAAACATGAAAAAATTCTTCAAAAATTTTAAACTCTCAGCTCTTGAGCCAAATGTACCTCATGCCATTTATTCTCACAGCTAGCTTCAGAGAAATATTATGATAGAAAATCTTCCAAGTCTGCAGAATTGGGCTGTTAGCCAAGCTGAGTGAAATTTCAAAAAGCAGCTTCTCTTCCATGTTTTCAGTCCAGAAATACAGCTACAGTGGGCGAGGGCAGATTTGCCCATCATTGCAGTCATTTTGGACCCAGCGAGGTCCCGGAGTCCTACACGTAAATAACATATACAGTGGTCATTATCTGCCTCCCACAATTAACTGTGGTCCTCCCCCTGCTTGCATAGATTGGAAGCTTGTGAGTGCGTGATATGCCTAGAGCAGGGTTTAAATTAGGGATGAAGAGAGAGGAGAACTGGGACATGTCCGTAAGCATTCAATACTCCAACCTTTCCAAGTTCTGGGGAAAAATCCTGACCACACAAAGAAGCCTTGATAGCTGTAGCAACTGAGGCAAATAACTACACATAGGAAGACGCTTGGCAGCACTGGTCTCCACTTGGACAATATGGCGGGGCCGTGTTTCCACATGGATACTCTTCTTGCACTAAATCTCTAACAAGCAGGTGTAGAAATGTCTTCATTGTCATGATGCTGTCGTTTTCTGCCTCGTCTATCCAACAGTGTCTCACCGTGGATATCAGTTTCAGGCTAGCTGCATCCCAAAGGAGATTTTTGTTCCCCGCTTCTGTTTGTTTATAACAGCCTCCAAGACTGCTGCAGAGCCAAGGAATGCCTGGCTGTTTTTTCAGTCTCAGATATTGGCTTGGTAGAAAGCGGTTCATCATTAGCCCGAGCACTCTTTAACTCACTTGCTAAAAGGAATGCTGATGTAGCCTTCTTTTCTGATATCATTTATTACAGTGGGCAAACAACCTCACTCTTTTCTTCCAGCCTCAACCCAGTTTACTGAGGATGAGTCAATATGTACAACGGCATCCACTCTTGATGTGGATATAATTCAAGGGATGAATATTCGGTCACACATTGTTAACCCCCCCCCAAAAAAAAACCAAACCAAGCCCAAACTGTAAAATTATTTCCTTATTTTAGTTTCCTTGTGTCAGCTTTTCAACATCAAATTTTTAAAAACCTTTTTCTTAAGTTAAAAATGTTCTCCTACCATAAATCCTGTGTCAGCCTCAAAAATACCAACTATTTTTCACGTTCTGAGTTGAGCCTCCTTCATGAAGATTGCTTCTGGAACAATGTGACGGATTGTGAGTTATAGCTAGGAAGCCTAAAATAAATCCTAATTGAAGTGCAATAGACTGTGACTCTTTTGAAAAAGAGGGAATAGAGGGAGACCAAGGTTATTCAATTAAGGCTGCTTCAAGCTTTTTTTTTTTTTTGTACCGAGAAGAACAACTTTGCAAGCCTACAAGAAAAAAACATCCCCTCTACAAAGTTCAAATGTCACTCTCCTTCTAAAAGAGCGTGTAAGTGAAAACTGATTATCACCTAATTGACATTAACAGGGCAGAATTTAGAGAATTAAGAGCCGGAAGGATCATCTTAGGAAAGACTAATGAGACTAAATATCACATGTAAAACTTAGCTAAACATTTACCAACGGGAACATAACAATCTACAATCTATGAAGGAAATATTTACTGAAGAAATAAGAGGATTGGCTCACGTGGATAGATACACATAAATAGTAAGATGAGCTCTGTGGGAGTCAGGCTCTCTCTTTTCAGCATGAATTGAGATTTCAGTATTTGTTTTAATTTGCAATGGCATTTCTTCAGTTTTAAATGGTTTATTTCAGATTGCTGTTAATATTCAAAACAGGAAATGAGGAGTTGTTCCAAAAGACGGGTTGAAACATGTCATTCAGAAGATGTGGAAATTAGCCATGAGCTTTGTCTGAATCATTACCCTTTTTTCTACGAGAACATTTTAGCTTGAGCAGTCTGATTTCCCCATTTTGCGGCACCTGCATTTTCTGACAGACTTTTACATTAAATAGTAATATAAACTAAAGAAGAGAAGGCAGCTGAATTTCACACTTTCTGGCCAATGTATATGCAGTCTCTTCAGAAGCCATTCTTAAAGGAAATGACAGAAATATAATTGTGCAGCAGACAAAACTTTAAAACCCAGACCGTGTTGCTCTGATGAAGACATGCACCAGATAAGGAGAGTGTGCAAAGTTATCTTTAGCTTTCGCAGTTTTGTGAAAAGCAAAAAATTGCTACTGACTTGCAGCTCCTAAAATCCCAAGTAAGGCAGGGCTGCTGAGGAGATTTTTCTCAAAATCTCTCACCATCGTGGCATAATATTTTTATCTCAATGTCATTTATGCCAGCACCAGATAGGCTGAAGAAATGCTGCAGTGTGAACATCACTATCAGGTCTACATCTGTGTTTCTGCTATTGCTAGCATAGAGTTACGTGAGCCGGGATGTTTCCATGCTGGGGGAACTTGAGGATCAAAGCTGCAGGGTAACTGAGGGAACTGAGGAAGATCTAAGCATCAAACATAGCAAGAAACATCCGCAAGCCTGAAGGAGCCTCTCTAACACGCTTCTTGCTCTGCTCACCTTTCATGTTCTGAAAGCTTTCTATGAAGATGATATAAAGAAGAAAGCAGAGAGTCAGAATAAAGTTGTCCGCATTATTTAATACTAATTTTATGAAGGACTTACTAAAAGGACCTATTAAAACCAAGCAAAAGGGTTTGAGCCACCCGTCATAGCTTTGGTTTTACAACTGAGTTTTTTGGGGATTCATTCTTGTCCGGGAAAATCAAGCTCATAGCTTTCAAACAAAGAAATCCAAAGCAGAAAAGAAATGTTTTCTTTTAACAGCAACATACGCTTGAATATTCCTTTAGGCGTAGAGCTCAGTGCCTCAAAGAGAAATGTGAAGATATTTATTTCAGATAGGCAGGGCTTTCTATAGTTGTCACTGATAAAATCCCTTTGAACTGAAACATCTGACCAGAACCATGAATCACTGCCTAAAAATATTGCATCACATGAGAAAAAGTGAAATTATACATCTTGAAATGCAAACATTGCTTTCAGCCTCCCTTCTAAAATGCTGGTTTGGTTTTATGGTAGGTACACCCCAAATTTTTGTGTTGCAACTTATTTATTCTGGATGTTTAGGCTTTTGAGAGGCAACACCAGAAAAACAAATAGTTAGTAGTTGTGAATTACATTTGCACAAGAAGAGAGGAAATGATCCGTTGGATAAAATTAGTTGTGAAAATGAACTCTCATAGTTTAGTCACATATTGATTTTTGTCTCAGATCTCTTTTCTGTTGCAGGAACCAAATGGAAATCCATGCCGTGTCCTTGCTTCCATGACTGTCAGAATTCAGGTTGCCCTGGAGACACGATGCCACATTGGCAGAAGGGGAAGAGAGAGACCTCAGCCCTGCTGTCCTCTGGGGACCGCACTCCCAAAATTCTTCTGTGGGCTTCCGTTGACCCCCGAGAGCTCGCAGACAAAGAGAGCCAGCCAAGTGTTTGTAATGTGAGATGCTACTGTAAATTAAACACTTACTAATGAAAGATCAGAGGGATCACTTTAAAAAACCAGCTTCCTATTTCTCTGCGTGCCTTTGGGAAATGTGTAATCATGCTTTTTAGCAGCGCAGCCACAGGCACAGTGTATTTAAAGCAGGCAGAGCAGCGAAATCTCTTAGTCTTATAAAAAGGTGTGACACTGGGTAACAATTAGTAACATCCTGGATATAAGAATATACCGGATTAGGACTGTTCTTAAATCCATGTACATTTCTACCTGAATCATTCATCTGGAAACACTGGATAGTATCTGCTGGGAATGGAAAGTAGAACAAAACAGCCTTACAGGCTGAGCTTGCTGTCAATCTTTGGAGGTAGGCAAATCCCTCAGCAGGTCAATACATTATTTCCTCTGTCACATATAGGATTTACCACTCCGGTGAGTGCGCTGTCCTGTTATATTGTTGCGCAAGAGGCTGGAGTTCAGGCAGGACTTTGGTACCCAGAGAACAAAGGCCTCGCACACATGACATCAAGGCGAGCACACACACGCACATCCCCTCTGCGCCTCGGGACAAATGAGCGCAGCTCATCTCCCTCTTTGCATGACCCAGCAGCAAATTGAGCATGGAGTGGAAATGAGGACAGCAATGAGGGAACCTAGGAATATTGACTATTTTGCCATGTAGGCTGGCAATTGGGAGCTCTTGCGGGAACCTGTAAAATGGCAACAGGATGGAGGACACTGATAAAGATCTTGTGCTGAGGACAAAAAGTTTCACACTGCTGCTAAAAGATAAAAAGGCACATGCATACAAAAGAAAGCAACGCTGGCACTGCCCTGCAGGGTGGCATCTGCTTCTTCCAACACCCTGCGACTTGGATTTACAAGCCTTGTAGGGCAATTGTGAGCAGTGCTGGACAGAAAGACAGCAATGCACAAGATATAAGCATGAGGAAAATAAGACTGGAGGCAAAGATGACCACAAACTATCTTACTGCTGAGGAAAGGACATACACCTTCCTGTAACTGCATGCTTGTAATTTGGGAGGAATGATGCACTTTCTGTGAGTGGAGATGTGCCCCAGTGTTTTGCTGAAGGCCCAGCCCCACGACTTCCAAGTTTGCTGCTGCTCACAAACACAGCCATCAAATGCCAAACTCAGACCGAGCAACTGTCTGTCCAGTCTCCATCCTGTCTCCTCGGGTTGTCAGTAGAAAGAGACTAGCACCGACCGATGGACCTAACCCCTGTAAATTAATTAAAGACATTTTTAATCTAAAACCCTTAATATTTTTCACCTTTGCCATACCTGTGGCAATAAATCCCAGTTTGGGTAAACATTTCACTAATTGTCTCAAGCTTTGATCTATGCCTCTGAAGTGACACACTGCTTCCCTGGGCACTGGAACCAAAAGTCTGTGTTGGAGCTGCCCTGTTCTACTGGAACAGTGAATAAAGCCTTTCTCAGACGTGTTTTGCGACGCTCCATTCTGATATACAAATGTAAATAATGAGGCCCATATTCAGAATCTACAATAGCAACAAATGTTAATTGCACAGTAATAGCTATCAAAAACAATATACAGTTTGATCATGTCTTGTGCTCGCCTCAGGGTGTACCACAATCATAATTAATAATGTTATTTAATAACAATAATAGGGTGAAAGCAGCTTATAAATTCATGGGCAAGGTTAATAAATGGGATCTGATGATTAGGTAGGTACAGCTGAACAATTTATAAAGCATTTTAAGAGCTTCCCTAGAGGTGGTGAATCAGGGTTGATCTGCTTGGCTCCTTTAGTGAGCAACAGGAATGAAAAGCAAATAAATAGAGATACAAAACAGCCTTGCCTCCTTTTTATCATGCCCTTCCTCTCAACTTTATTTTTTTTTTTCTCACCAGAATTAAAATGCCTCTATAGCAAGGACTTTTGAAAGAAACTCTATGATACAGAGCCTAACCTGTTTGGGGACTGAACATTATTATTATTTTCTTACTGTTCATGGAGTTCTTCACCTCAGTAATCCATGTATAAAAGGCTGCTTCCTGTCTTGACAGGTCTAGGTAATTCAGTGTACAAGAAATAACGAACAATGCTTGTGGTAACGATTTGTCTTCTAAAAAGTAAAGCCTTTGGTGTTCCTGTTAATTCCGACATGTTTTCCAGCTTGCACAGTCCTACCACAACCAATAAATGGTATTTTTCTAAACAGAAAGTCTCTCCTGTCATTCTTGAGCAGGTGTGAACAAGTCAGAGCTTACTATCAGTATCATGTTACTGTGACTTAATATACTGTTAAGTGTTTCAACTGTGCTAAGTAGCACGGCTGCAAGGTCTTTCTACTTACTGCAAAGTTAAATGCATTAGTTTTAAAACCGTCTTTGAGGTGAGACGGGCTAACAGCAGGCACAGGCGCATCTATGATGCTTCAGCTGTCAAGCAGTACCTTGCAAAACCAAGTAACTCAGCTGCTTTTGACGGCATGCACTTAATCCACAAGGGAAGAGGGTTAAGTGAAGGGCACTGACCTTCAGGCTGAGCTTCAGGTGCAGGGACTGAAGACTACGTTGTGCTACTGTCCCCAGAGCAGAAACAGCAGAAGGAAAGACACCTTACTTATGCCACTGCTATGACAATCAGTGCCCATAAAGTGGTTCACACTTAGACACCAAAGGGACAGAACTAAAAAGTGAAGGTAGGTTATTGGTTTTTTTACCTAGTGCAGTAAGACAAGCCCGTCAGTGTCTGTATAATTATATTATTTTATATTTGGAATAAGTCAATAATACACACACATACCACACACACCATCAGCTAGTGTGCAGTAACATGCTTGGCAGCATTTAATTGAGGAGCGTGAGTATTGCCCCTGTTGGAACCCGAACCTCCAGTTTGAACCCAGCTGCGAACATCACCACAGTGAAGTTACACAAAAAAACAAGAATGATGAAAGCAACAGTGAGGTTTTTAAAAAGGAACTGAAAATGTAAGAACTTTTATTGTCAAGGACTGTGGGACTACAGCCAAAGAGGAACAATATTTCTAAAGAAGAAGCAGAAGAGTTGGAAGAAGTATTTTTTTGGTATATGGTTACAGTCAGAGGGTAACAGAACCAGGCTTTTCTCTGAGAAATACCACTCACAGGCAAAAGAAAGCTTTTTAAAAAAGTCTGTTCTCCCAGAGGACAAGGAGAGTTCGAATTTGGTCAGCTCTGAATCACAGCCCAGGAAAATGAAAATCAGATTACTCTTCAAGCACAGATACTAGAGTAACTTGGCAGATTATTATATAGGCAAAAGTAGCAGCGTATGTCATACACTGCTTTGCAAAATGCACGGTTTGAAAACCCGTGTATACGGTGCAACCAGGGATGGAAGCACCGCGTGAGCGAGCACTGACCTCTAGTGGACATAAGGGTAGAGAATTGGAAAAGATCGTTGAATTCAAAAAATAAAATGCGTCATGCAGACAGTTGTCCCAAGGCTTGTGCTTGGCAACTCTGCAGGCTACCCAGCATACTTTTACTATTAGGAAGCTCTCACTGTCTATGTGTCAGGAACTATCACGTCTATTGTAATGTCTTCCGGCAAATTTTTTACCGCCGAAAGAAAACAGAGCACAGTTAGAATTTGCTTAGTAAGACAGATAAGTCAACTATTGGTCAGTAAAATTAACTAAGGCTAAATTCAGTCCCCTTTTTAGCTATTTACTTAATAACTGGGCACTGTTGAGACCATCTCAATGGACATTAGCAGAGCACCAATAGTTTAAAGAAAAAAAGCCTAAGGAAACATGAATATATGTCATATTATATCACAAGTTTTAATCCTACTTTTTCCACAGTCAAAAAATACAGAATGGTGAGGGTTCATACATTTTCAATGTCTGCCCCAAAAGGAGATTGCTTGATCCTCAATTTCAAGTTATTTTCCATAGGAAAAGTCCTGTAAGCGTTTTGGAGCTCTTCTTTAAAGAAATCCAAATAAGAAAAATAATCCCAGGCACATAATTCCATAGGGCTAACCTTCAGCTAAAAGTACCAAAGCTGGGTGTTCTCAAACAGCTGATGTCCAATAAAGGCTTCCCTTCCTATATCAGTAATGTCATACTTAATTTCATTCAGAAATCTCACCCAGAAGCTAATGAAGACTGTTTCTTTGTGCTTTCACCACCTTAAGACAGTGAGGTTTCTGGGTCAAGGCGGCTCCAAAAAAGTTGGAGCTTGCATCTGGACCTGCAGAAGGGCTTTGTCACTGGTGTGGCTTGTCCTTGTTTCCTTTGCACCCTGTCTCACACAGGCCCCGCACCCTAGACATTTCTTCTTGCCTCAGAATGGCAGGGAAGGGAAGAAGCAGGAGAATCTCAAGACCCGTGAATTTCCTATGGCAAGTCTGTGAAAGGAAGGAGGAAGAACTTCTATGAGGAGAGCAGGATGCCAGACAATGCACTAGACTTATTGTCTAAATACTATTCCAGAGTAAGAGATGCTGTCTTAGTCTTTGATTGATATGAAGCCAATCTGTGTCCCAAAGTTAGAGCCATCACGAAAGTGAGAGTAAAATTTATCAGGGTGGCATGCAGTACAGAAAGTGATATTTTGGTTCTGGTCGGTGACAGAATCATCTTGGATGTTCTCAGGAAGAATCCCACCACTCTCAAGAAGAATCCTTAAAGAAAGAAAGAGAAACAGAAAATAGTATTTTTTTTTGTACATCCTCTCATTCCCTAAGACACTATCATTCAGACAGCACCTTAAGTACCAATTGAACAAACTGTCAATATTGTGATTGGGACTTTCATTTGCTTCTCTTTTTTCTTTCTTCCAGTATTATACTAAAATAAGTGCTTTTCTGCAACCAGTAAAACCACATTTAATTTGAACATAATCCATAAACTAACAGTATAACAATAAAATAATAGTTGAAATCCAGCAAAAGTGAACAAATACCATTCATCCAAAGGTATCCCCTGCTGATCTGCAAAGTACGAGAGAGTACTTTAAGACGGTGAGGACCCTCACCATAATAGTGCTGGATAATACAATATGAAAATAATTATTGATAACTGATATGAAATTAGTCTTTTGTTCACTCAGGAGGCTTACCGTGTTGCTCTTCTAATATCAATATAAGGACTTGCAGAGTCAAATAGTCTCACACACTTTGGATCAATTCTGTGAAATTCTTTTGCTGATTCGTGAGGAAGTTTGTAGCAGCAAGGTCCTACAGATGGGCCCAGCACCACAAGGATATCTTTCACATTACAGCCATATTCAGATACCATAGCATTTACTGTGGCCATAGAAACTCCTAACAATGTGCCTTTCCATCCTGTGAGAAATGAGAGGTTGAAAAAAAAATTGTATAAATTGTCTCTTCAATTTTATAGAAGCTAAAATATATGCTATTATTAAAGGTACAAATTAGTAGATATATTTACATCTAAAAAGAAATAATTCTATCTAATAATAAATTATTATTTTTTTTAAAACTCCAACACATTAACAACTATCAGTTTGCTGATATAATTTTGTGGACATGGAAACTGGAGAGAAGAGTTTAGATTTGGATTTCAGAATTCCTTTTTCCCCCGTGTCCTGGTTTGAGCAGCTAGAGCATACCTTACAGCTTCTCAGCTTGAAACATTTAAACGGGAGTATGACAACAGAAATTTGTTACAGTCAGAAGTGTATTTTTATAATACAGGGAAAATGGTTTTAGTGTTATTTTAGGGGAAAAAAAAAAGGCTCAAGCTAGAGACATTGTTTGGCATACACAGAAGAAAGCCAAGCCTTGCACTTTGGCATTGTTTGGAATAGATAGAAGAAAGCCCAGCTTTGAGTTCTCATATCTTGGTTTGAGTCCCAGAAAGTCTTTGCATTGCACAGGGACTGCGTCATAACGAAGGATAGGATATGCTAATAACTTTTCCTCTGCTTTTCTGCATCCAAAGACTGAGATAACATTATACCTAATTGTCTTTATTTGTATACATAGCAACCTGTGTTCAAGTTAAACATGAACCGAGGTGGGCTTGGACAGGAAGAAAAGGACTTAGGAAAAGATAGTTGGAAGCCTGGCAAGGACTGTGATGTGGGAATGAAGACCAAAACTTGGAAGATGGAAGGTAGGAGTTCAGGCTGCAGGTGGGACGTATGCTTGGAGAAGGCAATGGTGTAGGTTGGGGAAGAGTGTGGTGAGTCAGGGACTAGATAAATGAGGCAGCAGAGAAAGGAGCAACTACAGGTTTAAATATTTTACAATAATTAGGTTTGAACACTTACAATGTAAAACCCTTAACACTTTCAAAAGTAGATAAAATTCTCTCCATCCCTTGTACCCATTAAAAACCACAATATTCCCCTCTCCTCCCAGTCAAACATGCCGCAATTCTCATTCCTCTCACTTTCTCTAAAGCTTGCTAGGCACAGAGCAGGACACACACACACCCCCCCACAACTTTATTGAAGGAAAATCAAAGTTTTTATCATCTTATGATGACTCACAAATTTAATTTATTTTGGCTAATTTATTGAATGCATGAAGAATTGCATGAATTAGGTGGTATTCGCAAGTTCTAGGCAGAGGTGAAGCTTCCTACCATATCAAGGAGTGTACTAGCAGCAAAGCTGAGGAGAAACTCTCAGCCATGCATTCTCCTTGACCTCATAAATACAGACTTTTTTATAAAATGAAACAGGCCCAGTAGGAAAATCTCACCACGGGATACGTATTTTAGGCTAATAGTTGGGACATCTTGTGAAGTCAGACATAACCCCAGGTTGAGCTAACCATCCCTGCTTCAGTTTTATTCTCATTTGGTTTGGGCCAGACAAATATTTCTTGTGATCCAAAATGACTGTTGGGGGCATTGGCTTTATAGCCATGTTTTACAAAGGAAGTTAGGGCACAAAATAAATTATTTGATTTTGGCTACCAGATCAGAAAAATAGATGCATAAATACATAAATAATAATTATTACAGTTATAAAATAAAATAAAAAAATAGCTTGGGAAACAAACTTGTTTTGGCAGGATAAAAACTTAACTATACTACACTTAACAAACTTAACTATATTGCTATGTGATCCTGTATTTATTTATTCCCCCTCAGCACTTCTTTGGTTGCTAAATTGTAATCCTTAGTTAAAAACTCCCTTTCCAGTGGTCTCCTAGTTATTTTGATCTCCATGCTTTCAAATTCTTACCAGAATGAGCAGCACCGCAGGCTTTTCTGACAGGATCAGCAAACAGCACGGGTATGCAATCAGCACCTGGAGCTGCTATCGTAACACCTTTCTGATTTGTAACTATTCCATCATAGCTGTCAGGCTCTGTCCTTCCCATTACATACACAGCATTAGCGTGATCAATCTGGCAAGACAAAAACAGAACATGGACAGTGCCGTGGCAGCAAAAAACCCTCAGTTCTGACTAATGCAAGGATTTTTCTCTGGCATGAAACACTCATCTGCACCACCTGATTATGCGTGGAAATCAGGCACTCCCTCGATGCAAATGTCATGCAGATGTATCTGTAGAAAGCCACCATAGAAGTGATGGTGTATTTTTCTTTTAAGAGAGTCTGCTCTGATCATTTATCTCATTATTCTGTGCTAAGTTAAACGTTAGAATCTACTTGGAAGAAATAGTGTTTCTTCTTCATATAGTGTCAAATGGCTGATAGTCTGGATGGCTATTTCCACAGATATACTGCCAGCATAAATGTTTTAATTGTCCTGCTTCTCACAAGTTCTTGCTGAGAAAGATAAGAATCATGCCTACAGTTTTAGCCAATGATACATGACTCGTTTACATAAATCCATTGTTTGATAAGATACCTTGACTCTGTGAAAAGTCTCTGGGTTAAATCCTGCAGCGTTAGCTAGCCGGCGGAGATTTTCTTTAACAACAACTTGTGGGTCCCTCCGCTTAGAACTGCTGAAGAGATTGCAGGAGCTTAGAGTTGGTATGTAGGAGATCCCACCTGTCCTTGTGGTGAACCCATGTAGGAAGATATCATCTGGAAAGTCAAAAAAGACAACAAATAATTGCTTTCAACACAAGACCAGTCCAGATATTACATGGTTTTATCCTGAAGAGACCTGGAATCAGCCAATCAAGTTGAGTATTGCTTTACCTTGTATTTAGCTGTGGCATTTAGATTTAAGGGTTCTGTTTCCTTCTTGCTCATAACCATAATCCTCTGAGGCTAAGGTAGAGGCGTTTGAGCAAGAAGTCCTGGCAGATTTAGCCTGACTTTTTGCAGAGTTTTAGCGCAAACCCTAGTGCAAACCCTGGGGAAAATGACAGTAGATTTTTAAACAAATGTTCTAAGGTGGCATCTCCCAAGCTTTTTTGGCAGAAGAAGTACTAGTCCTCAAGACTTCACAGAATCTCAAACATGTTTCTAAAGTACACTGAAAGCACCAAGAATATCTAGAGTTATTTAAAAGTCCTCTCATTTTACCGTGTGGATCATTTATCATGGCCTCATGCACCAAAAGCTACTTTTGGGGGCAATGGAAGGGAGGATGTCTCAATGGCAAAGTTGAATACAGACAGATAGTCCCACAACTGGTATCTTTGCTATCTTAACAGCTGACAAGCCTAGGGACATAATCAACATACAGATTCAAAATCTCTTTTATGCAGTATGAGCCTTCCAAAGACACAGTCAAAATCTTGAAGCACAACGGAGGCAAAGGTGGCTTCAAGTAACTCATGTTGCTTTCAGGCTCTGTATCATTTCAGACATATTTTTAGGGACAGAGAGTTCCAAATTTTTGCAGTATGAAACCTCTTGGCTTTCCCCTGAATCCTCTGAATCATGAGACCCCATAATCACACTGCTTGAGAGACATGCTGCAGTAAACTGGGTCATGCCATGACAGGGACACTGAAATATCAGTCTAATTAACCAGGCATGTCTTAGGCTGCAGATCAGGAGAAATTCCTGTTCTGACTTTCCAGAAGATGATGGTAACTCTCAAAGTGTGTAATTCCCACAGAGCAGGCAGGAGATGTTACTGTCTGCAGTAACGCTCTCACTAAACCTGGGGCTCTCTTTCCTGACCATGACCCAGGCCTGGAACAGACTTGCCAGTCTTTTGCTGTATCTCTGTTAACACTTCCCCCTCTTATAGACTTGATACATTATTACAACATCATAGAGAGTTATTTGATGCCTGAAGACATTTCCAAATCTTACCCATTTTGCAATTCCCTCGAAGTACGCTTTGGAACAGTCTCCCTAAAATCTATTAGCTGGGATTCTCTTTACCTGGGATCAGGGAAGATCTGAGGATGGTGAGCTCCCCTTTCAGGCTCGGCAGGCTTTCCAAGTACCTTTGGATCTCACTTCTGATGAGGGCCACGTCCTGTGTAGGAAGTGTCTGCCCTTCACTCTGAGGCTCAACTATCTGTAGGTTTTCACCACCGGATGCCACCTGTAAATCCTCAAATTCAAACTGGTAGACTGCTGTAAAGAGATGGTCTATATATACTTTCATTAAGTCTTTTCTCAAAGTAGGGAGAATAACTTTAATGATGCTTAGGTCTTTTTCATCCAGTCTTTGTTTGATGGTGTACAAAGCAGCAGCTGTAGTCAGAGAATGTACCACCTCCAGTCTTTTCTTCAGATGCTGAAAATCTCTCAGAGCTGGAAGCAAGGACTCTTGTTCACCGCTCCTTTTACTCCCCTGCCTCTGGCAACACATGACATAAACAAATGGAACAGGGATGGAAGAGCATTTCTCAATAGTTTCCAGTGTGTTACGTAGTAATCCTTGGATGTTGTTCTGCAAGTTGGCTGGTAGGCTGAACAGATCTATCAGTACTGCTTCCACCATATTCCTACCACTGCCAAGTAGTCAGCAACAAAACATGAGAAACAAACAAAAAGGCAAGACAGAATCATTAATACAAACATGGAATTATGTTATTAAGGCAACGCATTCAGTGATACTGTGTAGAGAAGGTGGCATAGCAGTAATTACTGTCTCAGGATTTCCTCACTACATCAAAAGAAATTGCATCAAAAGAAAGTAGCGGAAATGGAAATTACTATGTATTTATTTAAGTATTTAGGTATTTCCCTACCACCCCGCCTACCTCAGGTTTTTCCCAGGTCAGGGATAATAAAAGGTTAGTACATAGCATTAGATTTATTGACTCAATTAACACAAATTAGCCTAATGGATCTTCTTGACCTCTGACTGTTGGGCCCTCCTCCAGCTCCCATGAGGGCAGTCAAATACAGAGGTCCCTCAGCTTGTTGGAACTGGAGGACTTTCTATAACAATTTTTTTGTAGGTGTTTTACACACTTATCGCTCAGGTGGAGCTCATGTTTTCTACCCCTCCTGGCAGCAGGGGTGCTGGTCTGTGAGCTCAATGACATCTTTCCCACAGACCTCCACAAGACCTTTTGCACTTCTCCCTTTCGCATTACCAAAAGTATTGACTTGCTAATTTCTGACTTCCATGTGGAGGGGCACGTGAGTGGTATAGTTCTTCTTTTCAAGACACAGAGGAACTCAGCACAGGTTACTGAAACTTTACCTAGTAATGCCAGAAGTACACAGAACTAAATGAAAATAATGTAATACTGTGCACAACTTCCCACCTCAGCTTTTTCACTATGGTAGCTGCACTCTTTGCTCTGAAATCAAGGCACTTTAAGCTTATCCAAAATCATACTGTAGTTCACAGCCTGACTTGTGACCATGGTGTAATTCTAGTTTTGGTGGGATTTTTTTGTCCTTTTCTGGACTTGTTGATCCAAGCCCAGCTAGTCTGCCTACCTGTGGAAACTTGTCCATCCACCTCTTCCCCTCTCTGTTGCTGTGAGAGCCTATTTTACATATCCTCTCAGAAGTGTTTTATCTTCTCTGCCTCTGCTAATTTTTCAGTTTCCAGTGTAAGTCTCCAGAGGTCTGGAACAGAAGACTAGATCCTTTTGCTTTGGGAACCTTGAACAGACAGCTATTCAGATTTCATGACCAAGCATTGTGCTTGATCTAACGGGAATACATGCAGCTTTATCACTAGCTGTAAGACTCCATAGTCATTTAGACTATTCCTTAGCACCACCAGTTTTTACACAGTAGCAAATCACGCATGCATATTAATTCCTTTGAAGGGAAAAAAGACTTGAGAATTTTTTTGAGTCTTTGAAATCAATGCTCTGCTACCAGAACTAACCGTATCAGATAATGCCCGGCACTATTTTCCTGCCCCAAGCTTTCATTCTCCTGTAACTACGTGCATGCTCTGGTTTCACAGCACTTCATATCCTGCAAAAATACTGCTTTTGTGTGTACTAGAGGCCTACCACTATGGTGGACTTGGTCTCCTCCTTGGCATTTTATGGTAGGAAATGGATTCCCAGAGTTTCCACACTCAAATGAGAGGTCAAAGACCTTTCTGGTTCTAATGAATCATTTATTCAGAGTAGGTTTTACAGAAAGCATTCTGTATTTTATTCATTGTTCTTTCCCCCAGACTGGAAGAAAAATAATCCTGACTGAAAATGGTGTTTTCCTTTCTGCGAGTTAAATGCTTACAAAGATTAACTAGTGACTATCAAAACAGGTGAACTAAAATTATCAAAATGTGACAGCAGATAAAAGCATATGCCAAGGAATTTATGACTCTTGATTTTGCTCAAAGTATTATTTACACACAACTGATAACCGATTTTAGAGAAAACCGCTTGCTAAGAAAACAGTGTCAAAACAGACTCATGTCAAAGAACATGACTTGAGAAATCAGGATATATCCTTCCCTACCCTGACAGTCTCTGTGGGAGGCCTGTAAGAGTATGACATGATCCCAATCTACGTACAGCCGATAGCCCCAGCAAAAACAGTACAACAGAGGGGCGTAGTGGAAAAACAGATTATTGCTCCACTTCAGATATGTCAGTAGTGGAAGGTAAGTACAGTTCACTGCTGTCCCCATACCTCCCCAGAAAAATACCATCAAAGAAAGGGTGGAAGGACAGTGTTTGCAGAGGGAGAGGTAATTGCCTACACTGTTATTAAGTTGTGTGTGTATTGCAAAAAGTCCACAGGGTCAATTATTGGGATGTACACAAAGAAACAATGGGGCTGATTCACCCTCGTATCCTTCCAGTTTTGCATCACAGAGTCCTACTGAAGTCAGTGGTGTCAGAAGTAAATTTGCTACAGTCATAATAAAATCTTTTTGACTGCTTTCTAAGTCCCCCAACAAAACCCTCCTCAAAATAGAGGCTAGCCAAACACAGCAATGTCTTAGTTTATGGCAAATGCCTTTATGGTTATTCAGGTTTTAAGTAACATGCTCTACAGTCTCAGTGTTCCATGGAAAGTCTCACTGTGTGTAACCACATCAGGAAAGATTAAGCGCATGTATTAAGGAATTGCTCATTTCAGTACACAATGCAAGGCAAATACTTGCACGAACTTGAAGCCAAGGCCACCCATTAGCTGTTTCGCTCACTCTCTGAAGCTCTGTCAGTACAAACATTTGGAGGGTAAAAAGATTCTCTTGCACAGACACCAAGAAAAAGAAAATGAAAGAAAATTATAGACAATGAGAAGAAAGGTGGGGATAGTGACAAGAGTGAAAAGGAGAAAGGCAAAGTGAATACAGAAAAGAAACAATGAAGGAAATAAAAACAGGCTGCTGAAGATAGCTCAGGGTAGAAAAAAGATCCAAAAAGCAACTTTCAAAACCCACAGAAATCTAATTCTAAAAGCTCACTGTTGGTCAAGACAAAATTGCTGGCAATTTCTTGCGTCTTTGAATCCTACTGGTCACCTTATCTTCTTACAGAAACACAGAGAATTGATACTGTTTTGGGAAAATTAAAAAGGCACGAAATATTTAACATCTGCCAGAGTAAGATGCCCAGAGGAAGAAAACAGGTCATTAAAGCAGCCAAAATGAACAGGGATAGGAGCATATTTGTAATAAAATTTTAACAACAGCAAAGACAAAAAAAATGGGGGGAAAAAAGAAATATGTAAAAACCTCTTAAGTTGGATTAAAATAAAACCTGCCTCTCTTAACTTAGGGGTATTTAGGTAAGGTTGAAGAAACAGAAATCAGTACTTACAATCAAAAGATTGAAGTACACACAGTTTTCATAAACGAGCTCAGTTTAAAACACAGGAATTTACTTACACAGGTAGACAATCCTTTTAAACTCTGGAAACGTATCATCTGGTACAAACACACGTTACCAGCTCTATATATCTCACTTCTCACTGTCAGTCTTGCAGCTGATTTGTACAAGATGGAAATTCCTATTCTAGGTAAGTTTGGAGTGGGAACCTGTATTTCTTCTTTATGATGAGACCATGCTTTGTTGCTGTCAGTATCCACAGGAAATAACAAACTGTACTGAAAGGCACCAACATGATTAAGTGCCTGGGTAGCATTAAACCCGGAAGCAGCATTAACCCTGCCATGTAACTCACTGCTGTAATCATATGTGCTAATGGATCAGCTTTGCACAATCTCAAAGAGATTCAGAAATGTACAGCGTAGCAAAACAGAACGAGGACACAAAGAAGTTTAAGGAAAACTTGTGCAGACTGAAAGTGTTTCCTTTTCTGAGCTGTAACTGCACGTTCCCAGGAAGAATTTGGCAGCCAGTCAAGAAAAAGTATATTCAGAAGAACCCAGATAGAGAGGTTACAAGAGGGCAATCCTCACGGCCAGAGGCCTGAAATTAAGATGCTGATTTCTCCTTGGAGCAGTCAGAAATTTTGTAGAGGTCTGTAAAAAAGGCTGAATGTTTTGACAGGACAATGCAAAGGTCAAAAGGCAAGTGGAAGAATTAGGGATTTGTATCAGGCTTTGTCCAAGAATCATAGGATAATAATTACGTGTTCTCAGTTGAGCTAAAATCAGTCGTGCCAGGTAAGTATATGACAATGAAAGGCCAAGAAAAAAGAAAAAAAGTAATTTTTTCATGAACAGCAGAATTAATAAAATTGGATTTCCTGTGAATTGCTGTCCTATGTCCCCTGTTGCTCCCTTCCCTCCAGTTCCAGTAAACCTACATTTCTGCCAGGTCCAGAACACTCCTAGGGAGTCCCCCACTATTTCCCCTCCTGCTTTTCCTTCCAGCATACACTGGGCAGAGGGATGAGAGCTGAATCCTCCTGGCTCTCCCTCCCAAAGGGAATTGTTTTGGCTATCTTGTCCTTCCCCCCCAGGCACCTATTTTCATCAAGTCTGCAGGAATCGGTTATCTCTGAGGCTTTCCACCCCACTGCCAAATGTGTCTGAACTAGGTCACTAAAAATTAACAGCGGGACTTGATGGAAACAGACCAACACAACCATTTTCTTTCTTTCAACCAGACTAAGGAAGAAAAAATAATTACTGGTGTTATTTTTTTTTGGTGCAGAATGCTGAGAAAGGATAAAGAAAAGGTCAGAAAATATCCAGGGTACAAAACAATATTGAAAAAGGACAAATTGACATTATGTCTCCGGCTGAAGTACTATATTCAGCTTCTGCCCTTTCAGAAAAGGGATGAAATAAAGAGATTCTATGCAAAGATGAGCAATTAAATTATAAAAATTGTGGAAATTAGGGTTAAAATTCCTTAACCTGGAGTTCAGAGGAATACAAGCGGGCAGCAGACAAGCCTGTGGCTCTAACACAGGGTACAGTGTACGGCAGGACAAACCGGGCCACGTTTCTTCTTCCTCGTAACCCAACGGTGCCCGGCAAACCTTATGTTCTCTGCAGCGTACATCAAACGCTAACAAATTATGACAGAAAATGCGGTTTGACACAACGAATTAGGCAACTCGGGGCACTCAGAAGTGAAAAAGGAGAGAAGCAAAATTGCCTCAGCCACAGGCCCAGCCAGGCCGCGCTACTGCTGTGGGCCCCACCGCCAAGCACCCACCCATTTCTGACAGGATGAGTTGCTCCCTCCTTTCTTCCTCCGTCTCCTGCCGGGGGCAGCCTCCCCCTTCCCGCTCCCCGGCCCTTCTCCCGCCTCTCCCTCCCCCTTGGCCGCCGCTAACGGCCGCGCTTCCCCTCACACGGCTCACGCCCTCCCTG